>NC_031779.1:10356380-10518854 GCF_001522545.3 Parus major
GGAGGGGCCGCGGCCGCCGCCGAGGAACATCAATAATAACAAGGTGAGCGCGGCGCGAGGGACGGCGGCTGCGGGGAGCCAGGCATTTCCCTGCTGAGGGATGCAGACACCACGGCCCCGGGAACCGGACCTCTCGCCGCTGCAGCCCTTGCCGCCGGGATGGGACGCTAGGATCGTTCTCCTTCTACTTCTCGCTCTTTTTAATTTTTCTTGCCCTTTTTTTTTTTTAATTTTTAATTTTTCCCCTCTCGCCGTTTCGCATCACTTCTCTGCCCAAAAAACCAACCGCATCATGGAGGCCCTTTGATGCGTCCGCCCGCCGCGCCGGCTGCCCCCGCGGCTGAGGGAAGCCCTCCGGGCCGTGCCCCGTTCCCCGAGGGGGCTCCCCGCGGCCCGGCCCGCCCCTGCCCCGCCGCGCTGAGCCGGGATGCCGCTGCGGCGGCCGGAGAGCCCCGCTGCCGCCTGACGGGGGGCTCTTCCTTCCTTCCGACGACGGGAACCTGAATGTCACCCCCGCGGTGCCCGCCCGCCCGCCCGCGACCGAGGCGGCGCGGGACGTGCCCAGCGCGGCGTGAGGAGCGCAGCCGGCTCCCCGGGGCGGCCGGCCGGCTTTCACTCTCCGCTGTTGTTTTTTAATAAATCGTTGATTTTTTTGTTGGTTTTTTTTTTGGCCCCAAAGCACACCCCAAAGCGCACCCCCGGCACAGCGCAGCGCCGAGTGGGACCGCGAGGAGTGAGCGCTGCTCGGCGGGAGCGCGGACGCGGAGGTGGGGAGCGGCCCCCGGCCCGGTCCCGGGTTAATCGGTAACGCGGAGCAAGCCCGGGTGGAAAATGCGCCGTGCCCCGGGCTCAGGGGAGGAGATGGAGCCGTGCCCCCGGCCGCTCTGAGCGCCGAGCCGAAGCCGGGGAGCGTGTGGTTTGGGGCTTGGGCTTTTTTTGTTATTTTTGCTTTTGCTTTTTTCACCCCCTCTTTTTTTTCTTTTTTTTTTTTTTTTTCTTTTACAAGAAGAAAAGAAAACCTTACCAAGATTCTCAGATGGCTTAGACAAATTAATAATAATCTGTGAAAATACGAAGTCGACCGGTTCTTGATTTCCCCCCTTCCCTCCCCTCCAGCTCCCCAGCCCACTGCTGAGATTGAGCTAAAAGGACCGGTTTCCTGGAGGACGAGGAGAACAGACACGTTTCTGGTGGTGTAGAAGGGACCGATGGCAATGCTTCAGAGTGTAGCGGAGACGCAGGAGAGAGATTCAACCTGTTAACAAAAAAAATTAAGCAGGGGGAAAATACCAACGGGAAGGAAAGATATATATACATATATATGTACACGTATATATATACAATTTAGAAGTATTCCCCAGGTGGCCACAAAGCATGGGCTGTGTTCCAAGCACCAACCTCTCTGACAGCAGAGTGATCTGTCACAGTAGCAATGAGTCTGAGGAGTACAATTTCCCTCACCAGACCAACACAACCATGTCTCAACAGCAGCAAGGCAACCCCGTCCCAGGATTATTCATTAAATGCTACAACACATCCACTTATGAGGCGAGGACTAATTCCTCTAAGAAAGACAAGAGGGAGAACAGCCAGAGCATGGAGGCAGAGGCCCAGACCGGCAGACCCAATGTTAAGGTAAAAAGGGTGCTAAACACGAGCACTGTTTCTCTCAGAACAGGAGTTGGCTGTAGCGCTTGAGCCCAAGGAGTCTCCCTGCCCTTGTGCGGGAGCTTTTCCTGGCTCGGGCTTTACTTTCGTTTATAAACTAATCAGTGTCTTGGCGGCTTTGTAGAGGTACCCAAGCCTCTTTCTTCATTCCACAAAATGAGTTTTTCTAATTCTGGGAAGGAGAGCGATGTTAATTGTCCTCATCGCTCGTTCGAGCCGGGGGCACGGGTCTTGCTTGTGAAGCTGGGGGTCCCCAGGGGGGATGCGCTGCCCCCGTGTCTGTGCCGGGCGGCTCTTTGTGCTCGTCCCCTCTGGAAGCAGGGATCTGCGAGCTGGACTGAGCACTTTGCATACCTCCTCCGTTCGGAAAGTTGAAGGGAGAGTGGCAGCATGTTTTGCCCTGGGTACTGATTTACATTAACAACTTGTTGACTTTGTCTATTGCTACAAATAGGGTGTTTTTTTGCGGTTTTTCCCCATGTGTTTGCTCCCATACTTTTGAGTAGAGGTGCGACACAAGACTATTTGGAGATGACACACACATACTGAAAACAAATCGTGATTTGTGATTATTTTCCTGGAAGTGAGATGGTGGTGTGGCGTGCTCTCTCGTCTGTTTGCTTTTTATCGATGGACTGTTTGTTTATGAGTTGTATTTAGCTCCTAATCTTATAGGATTTATATTTTTGCTTTTTTTTTTTTTTGAAACTGTTTTTATTTGTAAAAATGGTAGTTGCCAATGTAAGAAAAATCACATTGTAGCAGTCCTGGGGATATTATATAACATGGCTGATCTGTTCTGGTTGCTGTGATAAGAGCTGAGATACACACGCTGTAAATATAAGATACAGGCTTGATATGCAAGTGAGATGTAGCTGAATGTCAAGAGTTTTGCAGACTAACAGAAACTCTAATGATTTGTTGTTTTCTTAGGGTTTTTACTTGCATATTAAGATAACTTTTAGAGTATTGACCAGGAACAATTTACTTCAGTTATGTGGGTGCTTTTCTTTGATTGTTTTCATTCAGATTTAGTAATCTTTGTTCATAGTTTAGTAAGTTGCATAGTTTAAAAAAGTCTAGAAAATTAGCAGACACTTTGAGAGTGGTGAGCTGGGGAGGAATTAACAATAATTTATACAGAACATGAAGCTGAATGGTGGTACACTAAACTAAATTTTTGTGTTAACAACACTGCACAGGAAATGAACTTTACGGCCCTGTTCACACGCGATAGCCGTGCTCACGGCATGTTTAACACAGCAACCACACTGAGGAAGCTTAAGTTGTCATCAAATTCCTGGCAATTGCTTTGCTAGCTGAATTTTTAATAGTGATTATAATTGCATGTTAGAAAACCTAAATAAAAAATAGTCTTTTAAATTTTTTGTTCTGTGAATTTGGCTTCTGTATGATTGTTTAAGGGGAAAAAATCACTCAAACCTATTTCCAGAAGCATGTGTGGGAAGCAGTCTTAATTTTGTTAAATTTTGTTGTTTGCCTTCAAGAACTTTGTACAAATTCTTTTTACTAGGTTTGGATAATTCAGCCAGACACTATAGGTTGCTGTTGGTTTGTATGCATGCTGTCATCTCACTGACAGTCACTCAGATTTTTATCACTCTGTCACATTTTCTGCCCTTGTCATCACTCTTTAGCACAGTTCTGTGAGAGATGGGTTTTGAGAAGTGAAAATGGAGTTGTGTTTGTGATCAGTTGAATACAAAATCTTTTGGACACATCACATCTACATTATTTTCACGTGCAAAATCATGTAATAGTCCTTAGAGCTGTCAGGCAGCGTGGTATTTCTTTCTCCGCTTTTATCATTAGCGTGTGTAGCGCGATCAGATTTGCAGTTCTTAGAGTGCTAGATAACTGTGCTGTCTCAGAGACTGTGCTGGGGCAAGGGATTACTGCAGAGTAGTTTTCACAGCACAGTGAAGTTGTTTGGAAAGAAAGAAAGTGTGAGAAAATTGAAAACAATGTGCAGGAGCCTGAAACTCCTGAAGGCAAAAGGAGCATTGGGCAGGATGTTGTGCTGTTTTGTAGGATTTTTGATTTGGGGAAGAACTGTAAGAGTTAGGGTGCTACTAAGAACCATTGCTATTTCTCAGAGTGTGTAGTACACTCTTCATGGCCCCAGGGATTCCTTCACACAAACATGAAATGCTACAAACCTGGTGTGCTTTGGGGACTGGTGGTGTCACCCAGAATTTGTGTGCATTGCCAGTAGTCTGCCTGAATGACATTTTCACTTGGTTTCAGGGTGCTTTAAGTCATATATTCTCAGATTAAAGCCAACAGAATGCTGTGTTAGAACTATGAACAAAACTTGGCCTGTGTGTAAATTTCAGTGTTTTCACTTTGTCTGGAATTAGTGTTAAATTTATTAAGACATGTGTAATAGATAGTGCAATAATATTGACTGAATCAGTTTGCTAGCTATAGTGCACATTTTTCAAGTCAGAAAATGTAATATAGAGAAAAAACATCCCCTGTTAGTCGTAAAATGGCATATATCTATTGCTAATTAACCCCTGAATTACTCTGGTTTTGTCTTGTTACATCTTTCTCCTGGTCAAATAGCAGAGGATCGTTTTCTGGATGGGTGGTGTAAGCATACAGTATTTTGTGATTTGCATCAATTTATAAACTGCAGCTAAAAAAGTTCTTTTCTAGTATGGGGAACTCTAAGTTAATCCACCCAAATTTGCAGAATAATCCTGAAAGTGTGTGCGTGCAGAGGTAAATGCTGTAATACCTATTTCTCTTGTGTATGAATATGGTGACAGTATGTGAGAAATGGAAGACCTCTTTCAGGTCATGGCACCTGGATCTCCCTCCTTAATTAGTATTTTCATATGTGGCTTTTATTTGAAAATTATGGGTGCCTTGGAATAAGTGCCATATTTAAACAATGAACCAGCCATGGAAACTCTTCCCTTAATTTTCAAGGCATTGCCACCACAGATTAAATCCTGTACCAGTGAAAGATGAGCAGGACTTGGATGCAAGGACTGGGGTTTGATTATCCAGTGCTACATAAAGAATATCAAATTACACTTAACCAGTACTGCTGCAAAGACAAGTTTCCCTGATTTTAGTTTTAACTCTAAAAATCTCAAGCAAGTGGACTCAAAATTGTGACAGCCTGACCTTTTCATATATATTAGTTATGATTTTCAGATATATTTGTAGTTGAATTTGTGATAAAGGTACTTGGATTTATAGAAACCTGCTTAAACACCTTTAGAATGATAACTGTTTAATCTGTAACATAAGTGGAGTTAATGCTGAAAGGCATAAGGACTTCATGGGCATTTATTTAAAATTGGCTTGGATATTCATAATCATATGCTATCCCAGCATCCTGTGTGTGTGTGGCTCTTCTCCAGCACATTAATATACACTGTAGCACCTTGATTTTGCTCTGTCATTCTTTTACGTATGTAAGATTTCCTTCCTCTTTCCTTGAGTAACTCTCCCTGTCGGGTACATTTAATACAGAAATATGTGCATTTGGTTGCAGGGGGATCAGAGAGTAAATCCAAACTTCCTTTGTTTGAAATTAAAATTACTCCCAAGTCCGAAGGACCGAATGTGAAATAGTCTCTTGATTTATCAGCTGATGTGGGGCAGCCAGTTTAAATCCATGCTCCTACAGCCAGTAAGTTTTCTGCATTCAAACCCTGAAATTGCCTTTGAATTTTGCAGTCACTGCAAACCCATGTTGCATAATTCTGCATAGGCTGTGTGCTATATGGCACCTGCAGGGCTGAAGTGGATCTCATTTCAGCAGTTAACAGCACATTATTTAGTCCATTAAGCTGTCTGCTGTTTTCCTCCCTGTCTGGTAATTCCTTTCCCTTGGAACACACCAGCACTCCCTCCCTCTGATACTCCCACACTTTCTGTCCATGCTTCCACTGAGGCCATCCACCCTCTCTTGAATCCTCCCTGTTCCCAGTGAAACTATCCTCAATCATTTCCCTGAAAACTTCCCATCACCATTTCCCTCCCACTTCCACTGACGTCAGCTCTCCTGTACAGAGATCCTCGCTTCCACCGAGAGGATCCTTCCCACGCTGAGACACATGAACTTTTCTCAGTCTTTAGGGCTCCAGACTTTTCACACTGATGCTTTTTATACTGTTGTTGTAAGGCATGAACCCTTTCTCCAGGGGATGGGAGTCTAAGTTTTAAATTGTATGAAATGAAGTGGTGTTGTGTCATGTGAACAGGGCTCATATTTAGGTCTAATTTTTATCTTTTTAAATTTCCTGTTGTTTGTTATGTAAATTGGAAAAAACCCAAACTATAAATCACTCACAGTATACAGATGGCTACACTACAAAGACAGCATAAGCTGTGTTCTCAATTTCTAAAGCATTATTATTGGTATTTCTTGTCATGCAAACAAACTCATGCAAAATGTGTCACTGCATCTGAGGGCAATTATTTGTGTGACTGAGATGAGCAAGGTTAGACCCTAAATTTTCGGAGTATTTACTGTTGGTAAAAACCTCACTGAAACTCCTTTCAGCTGAAAATTCTTGAGCCTTTTCCATTGTTCTTCAGTGCTGCTGTCTGAGCTTGCTCTGCATCTTCTCTCTGGCCATTTTATATTTGTTTAGTTAATGTTATGTTAGTTTAATTTATGTTATTTTAGTTAAGTACTAAGCTTTTCCTTTCCTGCCACCTGACTCTGTCAATAGAGGAAGCATTAAAACCAAGCCTTTATTTCTGCAGTTCTAGATCTTTTTCTTACTGTGTTGCACCTTTTGTTATCTTAATTTTATGGCTGAGATTGAAGTAAGTACATCTACAGTGAGAAATTTTCTACCTGTAGAATGTACTTATAAGCCAGGCAGAATAACAGGAGGTGGTGTATTAATGAATTTCTAACATTCCCAATATTACATGTGGTGTGAAATTCTAATGCAAGTTAACAGCTTTGCCTCGCTATTTAAGATACCAATAATTCATATTTTTACATCCAAAATGCTAAGTTTAAGTATAAATTAAAGATACGAAATGGTTACACCTGCTTGCAAATACTTCTCATTCAATGAATTCTAGATTAGAGAATGCTTACAATCTATGTGACAATGTAGAATGTCTTATTAAGAAAGTTGTTCATGGTTCATTTGAATCTAAGAAAAAAATACTGTTTGGAAACTGTTTTGCTTTCCATTTTGCATGCTTTAATATTTGTTCTTCATGTTCAAGTAATTGTTCAAGTCAAGAAAGGGAAAGGTATTTGAATGAGATTTATTTTTAACATCCATTGAAATTGTTATATCCACTAGTTGGATATAGTAGTCGCCACTACCAACAGTGATAAATAACTGTTTTGTTTTAGTTATTGTATGAACATTTGTTCACCTCTCTTGGCTGTCACACTGAGAAAGAACTCCAGAACTGGGTGGCTTAAGCAATAGTAACAATACACTGAAAATATTATACTTTTTAAGCTGTTGGAATCTCAACTGACTTTCAAATGAGTCCTCAAAGAAGAAATAAGTATTTTGAGAAAGGGACAGCTAAAGCTTTTATTAGCTGTCAGCAAAAAAGCAAAAGAAATTTAAAGTGAATATGATAATGAGCAAAATGGCCTCAAGGCGAAATAGTTTCAATACAAGATTTACATAAGTTGTCATTTTATTAGCGGGGCACAGAAGCACCTGCACATGTAGGAGAACAGTTTAGTGTTGTGCTTTACTTTGGTGGTGTGTATGGATATAATATGGATATAATATATATAGCCCACACTCTAAACTGCTTTACCAGCTGTGGATGGAATTAAAACATTGTTAGCAATGTTTCCAAGGTTGCAGAAAGAGCATGATGTCGTGTCCCAAGCTCAATTTTCCATGTGTATTTCCATGTTTTGATATATGAGACCCATTCATCCAGTGGAGGATCAGTAGGAATTTGCTTGGTCCTGTGGCATCCTACACATTGCTATCTGTTCTTTGGGTAATATAATTAGGTATCATCATTTAACTGTAATTTAAATTGGCACAGGATGACAAGATACAAATTGAATAGCTTTAATGTGCATGACATACTAAATAGTTTTATTGCCCAGAGTTAGATTTTTGAGTTTTCAAAGGCACCAAGGGAGTAATGGTAAAGTCGTCTGCTTTGCAAAAAGATTTCAGCATTCAGCCCCTTTTAGGTTCTTTCTTGATACCCCTTTTAGGGCCAAAACGTAATAAATGATGGTGTTTTCATGCTGTGAAATTAAATAGCAGTCTCTAATTTGTGCGTTCTTCCAGACCGTTCTCTTTTGCTACGGGTTGTGCTGTTGGCCTCAAATCAAACTCCCAGGCCCTTTCTTTCTCTTTCTTGTAAAATCTGTAACTCTGTCACTCTACATAAAGCAAAAGGCTTAGCATTCTGTAAGCCAGCTCCCACATGTATGGCTTTGTTCCAGGGGAAAGGAAGAGAGCTAGAACCTGCTTTTTGACATGGAAATATGTTGACATAAATTAGGTTATATCGGCTTTGAATGTGGTAGACAAGGTAATTTGAGATGGGTTTTGATAGTATTTTAAATGTTCAAAGGTAGTCTGCAGATATATGTAGAGGGTTAATGTCCTTGCATAGCAGAAAAGCTTGGAATGAAAAAGGAATATTCAAGGTTTAAAAGCAGTTTTGGGAATAAAATGTTGCTCATGAAAAGGACTGATTCCAGCATAAGGGACTGAAATAAGGATTCCCACCCTTGCTTGGAGTGGGAGGAAATGTGGCTTTTGGTTCTGCCACTTTATTACCTGATAGACAATTTTTGAGCACTAGATCCTGAGAAATTAGGATAACACATTTTTGTTGTTGTAAAGAAAATCTCTTTGTTGGCCAGATGGGTCTTTCATTTCTGAGTGAACTAAACTGATACAATTTTAAGGGTTTTTAATCTGTTTGTGAAATAATATTTTATCATATTTAAGATGCATCTGTTTTTTGTTGGAAATGAGAACTCACTTTTTTTGGCAAAAGCAGAATTATTGTCCATGTTAATTTGAAGGTTACTTAGAAAACCAAACATTTTATATGCCTTTTTCAAGGAGGATGCATTTTGCTTTGTAAATCAAACATTTTATATAGTGACATGAACAGTTTATTGGTCTTGTTATGGGGAAAACGGTGACATTGAAATCTTTTCATTGTATTTTAGACTTCCCAGTTTCCTAAGTAAATCCATACAAAGAAAACACAGAATCACTGGACAAATATGAAAGAATGGCATCCTTTACTTCCCATTGTTTTCCTTTTGAGTTAGCAGTGACCTTTAGCTCCCTGCTGGGATGCGGTGGAAACTTTACGAGGCCCCATCTTACTTGCCACTAAAAGACAACTTATTTTTAAAGTTATACATTTACTATCCTATTCTGGCTTTGAGTCTGAGGTTCTGTTATCTCTAATAAAATTTAATCAGAAAAACAACCTCAGTAAGTGATCAGCAAAGTAAACCTTTCTAGAGAATCTTTGAAAAAAAACCTACTCTAGTTTGTTAATTAAAGCACATCAAAAGAACCTTGATCTACATTGAATGAAATCTTTCTATACTGAGGAGTAGCTACACTTTTGCATCATCATCAGAAGGACGTTCCTCACTGACAGGGAGTTATCAGGGTTGTGGCTCTTCTGACACTGAGGTGTAGAACGCTGTTTTACAGCAGTGGTTTTAATTCCAGGTTTAAATGCACAAACATGTCTGTGGGGTATGTAGGTAGGTCAAGATCTATCTTGAGCTGAGATGATTAGTTTGCAGATATGTGTTCTTTTTGGAACACTGTCTGCTCTTCCTTCCAATTTTTAAGTTTTTTTTTTTTTCTTTTTTTCTTTTTCCCTTCCTTCCTCCATAACTTTTCATAAGTTTGGTGAGAAATTCCACAAATGGTTGAGGACAGCCACACCTATTACTCTGGTAACTTGAAGCATAAGTGATGTGTCCTGCACACAGTTTAACTGCCTAGTAAAAACTGCATTTTTCCATGAGCTTTAACTCAAAGATTTCAGCACAGGATGAGTATCAGAATGTAGATCTATAAATACAGGAACCCAGAGCTTGTACTGAAGTGTGGATGGCACTGGTAGTTCTGGTAAGATATCTGCTTTTTATTTTTCAAACCAAAGCAAAGTATTATTTTCAAATACCAAAAAGATTTACTAGTGGGCCAAATTCTTACTAAAATGACACTCTTTCAGTCCTGTTAAGGTCTTTAGCTCAAGGGTTGTTGTTGTGTCTTTTGGTAGAGCAACTTTGAGAGTGATAACTCTTGAAGATAAAACATTAAATTTCTAAGCATTCAGAAGGATTTTTTGGCCTGGAATTTTTTTTTTTTGATTGTTTGGCCACACATTTGTTCCTGTGTTGCTCTCCACTGGCACCTGAGGATGATTCTGTGAGCAGTGGGGCAGTGGTGATGCAGAGCTCCCCTGTCAGAGTGTGGCTGCCTGGCCAGCTTTTGCTGTGTTTCCACTTGGATGCCTGATGTTCGTTCTGTGTCATGGGGGATTGGGGCCACCAAGGACCCAGAGCACAGGGGCTGTGCTCAGACCAAGCTGTGGCCATGTGTGCAGGGCTTTGTCTCCAGCAGCCCTCAGCAGCAGAGTGTGCTTTGGAGAAAGATGCAAGGCATCTATTTAAAGGTACAAAACCAAGGGCTCTTCATGCTCCTCTTCTGGCTTTAGTCTGAACATACTGATTTACTTCTCGTTTTTCAGCATTTTGGCATGTAATATGATACTGATATTTTAGTTTTATGTCCTTAAAACTGGCTTGACAAGTGCAATAAAAAATTGTACTCTTGCGTGGAACTTGTGAATGGGGAATTAATTTCCAAACCAGTGTTAGCACATACTTACGGCTGCAACACCACCAATGTGATTATCTGGTGTATTTGTTTCTGCAGATACTGTTGCAGGGACCATGAACAACCAATGAAAGAGTTTAGAAGAAAGCAGGGGACATGAACTGAAACTAAATATGGGTTTGCATTCTGAAGAGGACTTCACGACCAGGGTAGCTAGGTTTTTTTTATACATAGATCAGAATGTCTTCCAGATGAAAAAACTTGAGGGTGAAATGGATATTTTAGAGGAATGAAACATTTCATAGACAGGAAAGAGGGGGTTTTGAAAACCCAAACACCTTTTGTTTCATTAACAAAAGGAAGAATAAGTCCTGTGAACTCAGACACTGCTTCATGCTTACATTGATGCTGCTGCAGCTTTTCCTTTGCGTAGTATTTGGGGTTTTCTTTTTTGTCTTTGGTAGGAATGGATCAGCTTTCTGCAGAGTTTCAGATGAAAGGGCTGTTCTGCCCTTTCTGTCAATTAATGATGTTATGCATGTCCTCAGTTCTGGAGGTGATGTTGTTCCTGGCTGTGCAATGCTGTGGAGCTGAGATCTGTCAGGAGAACAGACAGCTCAAGTTCTGTGCCACTGCTGTCACTCAGAGCCCCTAAACCTACCAATGACACTTCTTCCCTCAGCAGATAATGTCACATTCTACCTCTTCCAAAGTATGGAATACTTTACTATGGGGCAGCTGCTTACTTTTTGGGAGGGATTTATGTTTTCTGAAAATTTATTGCATGTTACAGCTCCTTAAAATGAATGTATTTGAACAGTAGCTTGCTGGGAACGAAGTTTTATCCAAAACTTTTTTGTCTGGCAGTAATACCTAGTAGGAAAAACGAGATTCTTGGAGAAAAGAGAGATTTAGCTTTTATGATCCTCGTTCATCCTGCTAAAAACTCACTGAACTAATGAAGCTGCTCAGTAAGGAAGCTGACCCATCCCTCTCTCCCTTGGCTTTGGTGGGAAGGGCAGAGTTAATGTCTGTCCCTGAAGGACAGGCAGCAGTGGCAGCCTGCTGGTCTGGTAGCAAATAATAAAAAAAGAAATTTTGTTGGTCATTCTATACTTTTGGTTCCAAGGGCTAAATATTAATGTATCAGTTTATGATAGTTTTCTGAGAAACATAATTCTGCTGTCACTGTTTGCAAGTTGGATTTTTTTTTTCCCAACACATATGAAAGAGTTTTTTTTTTTGTCTTGTTTGCTTGTATCAGTGCAGAGCCTCAGAGTTCAAGGGGGAGTGGGGCAGAGGGTGCAAGCCCTTCCAGTGGTTGGTGAGAGGTGTGGGAAGTCCAGAGGCTTGTCACATCCTCAGACTTAACCTCTGGTCACAGTGTGACCATGGGAACATTGCCAAGCACCAAATTTTCAGAGAAGAGTGACTGAAGTTCACATTTTCTAAAAAAGTAAGCTCTCTTACGAATTACTTAGAATGAGATTCATAGTTGGACTGTCAAAAAAAGCAAGCTGAAATTGCAATCTCTTATTATGCCAATTAAACTGAAAGGAACATCTTTTTGTAGGTTACATAGCTCTGAAGCTTTCTGCTAACTTATCTTGGCTGTTCAAATTGCTAAGAGCTCTTACAAGGCTCTCTTGGGCTCTTTGGGCAATATAAACTCTCTCCTGCTGTGCCCTGCTAAGTTTGTGGGACACTGTTCATGGGGTGGTTTTTGCTTTGTTGGGTAAACTTGTTTGGTTGCTTTACAAAGTCTAAGCAAACCAGAGAATTTTAAAGACTGTGGAAATGAAATAGACCTGGTGCAGGATCAGGGAATGGCAGTCTTTTTGTCCATTTCTTCTGAGAGCCTTTGGGCTGTGCTAGGAAGTACAGGCTGTGGGTGTTGAGAGGTAGCTGTGATTTTTACCCTTTTATTGTGTGCACGGGATTTATTGTGGGTTAGGAGGTGCCTCCCTGATATATTGTACTGCTCTGTCAGTCCTTCTGAAATTAAACCAAGACCAGAGGCCAGTGGAGAGTGTAAGTGGTGGGGTCCAGCAAAGCTCAGAGGTCTCCATGAGCTGTGGTTTGGTTGCAGAAGTCACAGTTGTCTCCACAGGGGTATTTACTGGAAAAGTGATTTGTCCTAAAAAGTTGAGAAACCTGATGAATTCTCCCATCATCAGTTTGAGCAAGGACACAGTCTTCCTCAATCTGTTGTTTTCTCAAGTGTGTGTTTAGCCATGAAGCCATGTAGTCTCTTGCCCTTTCTCCATGGATGACCTGCAAGGAACTATCGACCCCCTTCAGGAAACCTGATGCTTTTGGTCAATGGTCCCTTACATTTTTTCCCCAGCTGACTGATCAGAGAAGTATCCAGCTGCATCCACTTGTTGGGATTTGCTGTGCCAGGGCACATTCTAGGACAAAGGTAGCAAGGAAGTGAGTTGTGTTGAGCTCACCTGAAAGCTGAGCAGCGCTTTCCTGGCTGTGGCCAATCACTTTGACTACTCTGGGATCTGGTTTCCACTTACCCCTGTAACACTAGACTCAGTAAATACTCATGTGAAATATTACCTGGGAATCTTTAAATGCTTGACTACTATTGCTTCCTGACACTTTGTAAGAGGTGCAAGGGTTTGCTTCATACCTAATTTTTTTTCTTCTTTTTCCCCCCTCCATTTTGCAGAGAGGGATGTGGGGGAATGTGGGATGTGGATTTTTTATTTATGATCTTTCCCAACATCAGGGCATCCCAAGACAGCAGGTAGAATTTCTAAGAGATTCTTCTAAAGGAGGGTCCTTTAGCCCATCCTAAAATAGTTTAATGATTTTTTTAAAGGCAAACCATGCCTTAATCATGTAGAGAAAAAGGAATGAAAGAGGATTGCCAGGGTAAAGGGATTATGGCTTACAGCACTGCCCCTGTGCTTTTGCTGGGTGTTGCAAGAGGTCTTCATATCCTTAAGGGTCTGAGTTAGGTTTGGGAAACCTTGACCTCTATACCGAGAATGATTTGAAGCCAGCAGTAAGTAATTTGTTTAGACACAAGTTCTTAAATGCAGATTAATTGATTGCTATAACTACAGATACTTTTGTCCTAGAACAGACATGAACAGACTGTCCAAGGGCCATACACATATGTACAGGATATTTGCCAATTAGCTTGTGGTTAATTTAAGTAGAATACAACCCCCTGACTTAGTCAACCCTCAACTGTGCAGCTCAGCCACAGCCTTGTCCTCACCCCAGCACCACTCTCAGCCTGGCAGCCCATGTGAAACAGCATCACCTTTAACAGGCAGCATTCATCTGCAGTGATGTGTGGCACTGTACTGCAGAGCAAAGTATTTTCAGTGCCTCTTATAGGAGGCCTGAACAGGTTTTAGAAGAAGCAGGACTTCAGTAATAAATCTGATCTCTTGAAACATGAGTTGGAAGTTGTAGCTCCTGTCAGCAGGTTCACTGTATGATGTATTGTGGAGCCTTGGCTGCAAAGAAGCTGTAGCCTGCAGTTAATGAGCTGTTCAAAGTAGCTGTGAAATTGTCAACTTAATTAAGCCAAGTTTAGTTACCAGTCATTTTTCAAAGATTTTGTGTGAAGAAGCAGGCTCTGGAACTGCCCAGCTATGCACTGTAGGAAAGTGCTGTGTGCTTTTCTGAACAGAAATTAAGAGTTCATGTGGTAAGAGAGAGTGCTATTTTGCAAAGTGTTTAAAGAAAGCCCCTGGCTGTCCCAGCATGCTGAGGAGCTTCACAGATATTTCCATTTTTAGATAGTTAGAAAGCACTCTAAAACACTCAGTGAATTGCAGCTTCTGTGTGATTCTGATTGAAGATCTACTGCAATTTTTTTCACTTATCTTTTGAAATGATCATGCATGTGCAATTTTTAAATTGTTGTCTGTTTCTTTATAAAATAATGGATATTTATCTTTGTGCTGTGTCCTGAGTCCCTTTCTCTCCTGACAGTATAGAAAATTTAGTCTGAGCACTACTAAAACACCTGCTGAAGACAGTGGAGACTGCAGTTCAGTTAGCTGGGTTTCTTCGTTTTGTCCTTGGACAAAGAGTAAATACTTTTGCAGACATTTGAAAACTTCTTCTACCCATGACCTTGAAAGGACCCATCAGATGTTGCAGAAACAAATGTTTAGGGTCCTAGCTGCTGAGGCATCTCCTCTCACATCGTGTGTCAGTTAATTGCAATGGTCTGTTCTTCAGGTTGGAGATCTCTTACTGACATAAGTAGGGTAAAGTCTTCTTCTAATTGCAGCAATACTGATACTACTCTGCTTGTTGCAGCATAGTTTATGCCATTTGAGGGTAAAAATACAATGGTACAGCTTTTTCCACAACAGAAAGCTTCCCTGTATTTCTTGACATGTGGAACTATCCTTAGGACACATTTAGGTGAGGTCTTAATACAGTCAAGGACAGGACTGTATGAGGAATGTTACCTAGATCAGAAATATCATTGAGGGATTTGAGTTTTAACTATATTTTATTTTGGAAAAGATGTCTGTTATGGATATAGTGATAGTGGATAGAGGGAAGCATGCTTTTGTTAGAATAGCTTGTTTCAGCTGAGGAACTGGTATGAAGTATACCAGCAAAACCAGTTTTGCTAATGATAGCTGCATTTGCAATAGGAAGGATTCCCAGGACATTTGTGTTACACCTGTGCCAGGAATTCAGGACTGTGCAAGTGAAATGCAAGTGAAGTGAGCACATGGAGCCTTTTGCTCCTTGCTGAGCCTTTGGACTGTAATAGTTTCTGGCAGCTGATGCCTATGAGCCACTTGCCTGCTTTTATGATGCCTTTGCAGCCAGCATTGCTAGCAGTGAGAGCTCCAAGGAACTCTGCAAGCACTCTGAATGCTGCCAACACACTGGTGCTTTTTTGGAATTTTTCCTCTTTTGGACAGACAGATTTAACAGGAAATAGTTTGGCTGAGGTGTGAAATCATGACGTGAATATTTGCAAAACTTTGGGAAGAAAAGGTATTTTTTGTCAGCAAGACTTTGTAGGCTAGACCAGGCAGTAGAGCAAACAGAGGGGGGAACAGTCCTTGAATTAGGACAAATAAATGATTGTTAATGGCCTTTGTCCTCTGTTGCTGTTTGTTTGCCTTTTGCTATAGGACACTGCTCTTCAGAACAGGCTGTAAGTGGCTCTGCATTCGGTGACTTCAGGTTATTAAGGAAAAGTTGAAGTATCAGTTAATTAATTGCATCATTTAGAACCGACTTAGTGTTAATAATTATCTCATGAAACTATTCCAGATTTATGTTTGAGAATGGGAAAAGTAGTATAATAATACATATAATAAGTATGGAAGATACTGAATTATCAAGTGTAATTTGGTGACAATTTGAATGTAATGCTAAATTGTGGCAATTTGTGATAGGAATGTCACACCACAGCTGCCTCTATGCCAACCCCCCCATTTTACTGCCTGTTTCTACTCAACCTTCTTACTTTGTCATCCATGGTGGTCTGTAGTATTTCTTTAACTTGTTCAGTCACACATAGCAGAAGTTTTTTTCTTCTTTTCTTCTTTTGCCACTATATTCTACCTTCAACTGTCATTTTCATGTTTGTAAAGCTTATAAATACAGATTTTAATTAATACAGATTAAAACACAGGGGGATTAAAAACTCTGTCCTCTCACTGACAAAACTGCTATCAACTCCTCTCAGAGCTTTTTTCCATTTTGTTACTTTGTACTTTTGTTTGGTGAAGGTCTTTGTGGAGGGTCCAGCTTCTTCCCACCCTCTGGACACTGTCCTGGAAATGACAGAATCTTGCTTACAAAGAGGCATAGCTAGTAAACAGATGTCACCCTGAAAACCTTTATTTAGTACACACAGTGTACTCTTAATCATTTGCACCAAGGTCAATAGCCCTTAAAGGGCCATTATTATAAATCAATCTGATATTGGAGGAGTATTTTCACAGATGTGTACACAAACACAAATAAACAAATGGGTAATTTTTTTTCTCTAACTTCAGCTAAAATGCAGTAAACTTATTTCTAATCTGCTGTACTAGAAAAATTATTTTTTTTGTCATTCATAAAGCTTTTAAAGCTTTAGTGCTGTTCTATGCTTAAAATTCCATACAGACATTTTGAATTGTAGATGTATTCTTGTTCTGCTTAACAGAAAGGAGTAATATTGTGGAGAAAAATAATTTTGTTTTTCATAGCACAAAACATAAACAATCAGTTGGTGGGTAAATTGCTTGATTGTAGTTTGTGAACATTAATTTTAGTTGTTTAACTATGAATAGAAACTGTCATAACTGACACTAATCATGGACTCCTAGCTTTACATGATTCAGCTGGTGCTGACACAATTTCATAATAAAAATTAGACATTTTTCATCTATTTTTGTAACCATGTCAGTTCAGATACTTGCTGTGTAAAGGGCATATCTACACAAATAGTTGTGACCAAGCTGAACTTGCATCTGAAATTGATTTTTCTCCTTACTAGGAATTTGACAGTGTTTTCCCAAAGCATTGAAGCTCAAGTTGGTTTTGTGACAGCTTTCTTTTTGAGGAGAATTGAGTGAAAGAAATTGTTACTTTTCCTCCAGATACACTCCCAATAACTCTCATAATTCCCATTTTTTTCATGGGGTCACGTTCACTGTCTCTAATGTAACTAACTGTTCTTTTATATGTTTAATATCCATTCTTTCTTGCACTTGCAGAATTGGTGACCATTAGTGTTAAATAGCCCACATTTTGCTTATGGAGCTTTGCACAGGAGCTCCCTACTCTGTTTGGGGCTACAAACCGGTTCTCTGTGTTTCCTTTTGAGTAGTGTTAATAGACTGAGCCACCTGACTCTCATCTAGCTTGTGCTGAGGGTGGGGTGGTATTTCATTGAAGCGCTTTGCAAGTAGCCCTGAGCCATGTGCAAGAGTCAGATTTGAGGCATCTTGGCCCTGTCTCTGTACCCACATTCTGGAGCCCAGGTTTGTGTGTTGTGGGGAAGATCTGCTGAACCTCAGCAGTTGTTTCCTTTACACTTCATCATCTTCCAATCCAGTCCATGGAAAATAAACCTAAACTCTAATTACTGTGTCTGTTTTATTTTTTGCTCTTTAAATCTTCTTCACCTTTTTTTATAGCATCCTTCCAAAATGTGTCACTCTCTATAAACATTAGGCTATTAAATTTTTGAAGCTCATGACAATGTTGTTCCACAGATCGTGCATTTGCATTTTCAGGATAAACACCCTCCAACCAGAAACTAAGCAAGCTCAGTCTTTTGTGGTGCACTCTGTCCTCATATGCCCTGGGATCAGGAGTCCCTTGCCTGTTTCATGTCACTCACATGATGTTGTTTCACACTTGGGAATTACATCTGTGGGTCAGCACTTCCTTGCTTTTTAGAAAAACCCCTCTCTTTAGAGAAAGCAGTTGCTTGATTCTAACTGCTCTTACTTAAACAGCAGATTTTTAGGACTGCTAAGTTGGTCTAAACTTTACAGTCCTTCCCCAGAGAATGTTAGCATCATAGAATTAGAAATTACCCCAAATAAATAGAAAATAAAATAAATAAAGCACAGATAAACAAAGGGAGTTGCTGGGGAAAGGCCTTCAGTATTTCCAGCCATCATTTTAAACCCACCAGATTCTTCTTTGAAAAATCCTTGAGACTGATCACATTGTGCTTTGGCAAAGACTTTTGGGATTTAGAATGATATTTTACTTAGTGACTCGTGGGTCTCCTCACTCAGGCAGGGAGATAAAGGAAGATAAGATGGTCAAACAGAAAAATGTTAACTTTGAATGATATATAATGGTCAGTCAAGGCCGTAGTGTAGCTTGTCTGCTTTGTGACTGATAAGCAACTGTGGTGCAAGGACTACACATGGTTTTTGGACTGAAAAATCTTATTTAGCTATTTAGCTTTGTCTCAATTATAGGAGCTTTTTTATTATTATTATTTTTTCTCTCTGTGACTTGAGTTGTGGTTATTTATTTTTCTGTGGGATTTTTTTTTTCTGGATAGAAGTGACACCAAATCTTGCTGAAGCAATGTACTATTCAAAAGTTTAATCAATGTGATGTTTGAAAAAGAAAAAAATAGAAGTGGAAATATATATAAAAACTAAAAACTGTTTCTCAGTCCAATAGTTTGAGCATTTCAGATGCTGTTGCAAAAGCTCAGGAATGACTGGCTGTGCCTGGGAGTTCAGTGAATTAAGCTCAGTTGGGTAATTTCTGTTCCAAGTGTGTTGCTGGGGAGGGCAGGGAGGAAAGGGTCATACTGCATTGTGGAAAATGGATTTAGGAAAAAGCCCAAGTAATGATACATCTTATTTGTGTTAGCAGGCGACAGCATGCATAGTTTGCACAGCTCTTTGTAATTGTTTTTGATAATCAGTCCAAGAAAGTGGAAAGAATTAGTGCTAACAAGAAATCCCATCTTGGAATGCAGACTCACTGGGACAGGGCTCATGTTTTCCTATTGGTTTATAGGGTTGTTGTATACTTCAGTGCTTACATGATACAAATGTAAAAGTAAAAACCAGTGATGATGATGTCAGGAAGTGAACACTCTGTCAATTCACTCCTTGTAGTGACATGCATTTTTAAAAAAAAGACATAAAGTTCTTTATGCATAAGGAGAGCGCAAGAGTTGAATGTGCAATTAGAAGTAATTTAGTTCAGAAATAGATGAGTTGTTTGTCTGCTGGCATAACTAATGATAACACTGGTATCCAGTGTCTCAGATATTTACAGTAAAAAATGGAAATTAACAATAAAGCCATCAAACTGAAGTTACCAACTGATGAGAAAAATAATCTAGGCAAAAAAAAATCCCTGGCTAATATTCCTTAAGAAACAAAACCAGGTGACCAGTTAACCACAGCACTCCCAGTGCTCCTGCCTGGTGCTGTCTGGAACAGTCCTCTGTGCTTCCTTCCTGTCTCTGCCCTCCTGTCTGGGGCTCTGCTGGCCAGTGGCTGTGGGTTGGGAGCCCTGGCACAGCTGAGGCCCAGGGTATCCTCAGTACTTGATATGCTAGGTCTGGTAGTTAGAAAAGAAACAATAGTTAAAAATTAAAAAACTTAGGGTTTCTTTGATAAGATCTTGGATCCTAAGGCAAGTGCTGGAATCACCTGAAGTACATCTTGATAGGAAGATATCCAAAAGCATGGTCTCAAGCAATATGGTCTAAACTGGGATTTCATCTTCTCATAACAATTTTTTCTTCCCTGCTGGAATGGTTAATGTCCACATATATTCTGAGAAAGGAGTCCCTAAAGGATGGATAAAGGGGGCTGGCAGCTCCTCTTGAAACAGAATGCTGACCTTAGAGTGGCTCAATGCCCTGGGAGGAAAAGGTTATTTATTTAGGGTTTAAGTTATTAATTTGGGATTAAGTCAGATACATAAAAGACTGTTGTTGAACTCACGTTCTTGGCTCAATCTTAGGCTGTGCAGAGATTAAAATACTGTTTCCTGGATATTGGAGGAGGTTTTAATATGGGCCAAGCGACAACATTCTTTTGTTTTTAGAGAGGCAGGAGAAACTTACCTCACATTCAGGTGTAGAGGATTCTATTAATGGGATTTGCTTTTTCCAATTTGATTCCTCCTCATCTGAACCAGTAAAGAAATCTCTTGTTGCATCTAAAGGGCAGAGGTGGAGCAATAGTATCCAGAAAAATATGAATTAGTTTTGAATGAGCTGGCCAGCAGCAGCAGGAGAGCTGTGTGAGCATCAGCACTGATGTGTGCAGGACACTGTGGTGGTGCAGCTCCAGTACTTCCAGTCCTTGGGCAAACTCAGTCTCAGCTACCTTTGATACCACCCTGCATCCTGCTGTATAGGTCCTCTCACAAAAAGCTGAGATCAAGCCTTTAACGAGATGAGTAAGGAGCACAGAGTTGCCTTTTTTGTTCAGCTCAGCCTGAGCAAGGACTGCCTTTGGTGGAGTGTGGGACAGCAGGTCCCCAGCCCTGCAATAAGGACTCCAGATCCTGTCAGGAGCAGAACAGATCCCAAGAGTTGAGGAGTTCAGTGTGCAGGAATCTTACAGGAGGTCAGCAAGTCTGCAAGGGTTTTTTCTAGGCTTGTACTTTTTGGTCTTGTGAAGGTGGGAAAATCTTTCAGGGGGCAGTGGAAGAGCCCAGAGTGTAGCAGGGCAGAGCTCCAAAGGAAGCTGCACCTTTTCTTCTACATCTCTTACCTCTTCAAGTAATCCAGTATGTTCTTGGCAAACCTCAGGAGCCCTTGGAGCTCTGCAGCACTCTGCAGCTTGCTCCTGCAGTTGTGTGTGTGAGTGGTGGATGGGGCTGGCAGAAAGGGAAGAAGGCTGAGAGTTGTAACCCTACAGCAGAAGTGCTTCCAGAAGTAACTGTGAAAATGACAGCAGGAGATTCTGCACTCTGTCCATCTCTTTTTGATAAAACTTTGATAAGTTTACAAGTCAAAAGGTGATTTTTCTAACAGCCAGTCTTTCTAACTCACACATTTGTGTTTGACAATCAAGCTGTTTTCTGTCTGAATTTTACTTCATTGCCAGTAATAAAAATTCCAGCTTGTTCAGCCATGGTTATATTGGTTTTGCAGAGCTAACAGTAGTAAAAGCTTGTTTTTGTTCACAAAGTTAGTAGATTAGGTCTCAGAGAAACATCACCCAGACAGCAGATGTATAGAAAAATCTGATTCTTTTTTTTATTGGTGACTTAGCTTGAACCAAACACTACTGAAACAACTGAGTGCTTCTTTTACCACCCTCAGCCCCAGTACATTGCCTTGCACAGATAAAGAAGAGATTCTTGCTGTGGAAATACTAATGAAGCTTATGCCACTTGCCATGTATTACTTACTGTTCCAACAAAAATACTGGTATTATAGGACATACTTCCTTTACTTTCTTGTTTTCAATGCTGATATTTGAATCTCTGAAGTGAAACCATATGTTATCAACCAGTACTTTTTCCCTCATAGAATTTTTAAAGCTCTATTAAAATGCTGATGGCTTCTGTTTCTCTTGTATGTCCTCTCACTTCTATTATTTCCTTACTTCAATGACAGCAGACAATTTCTGTTATGATTAATCCTTTGTAGAGGTGACAACAAGAAAAGATGAAACTTTGATTTAAAGAAACATGAAAACTATATCTGCTTCATTTTTATTTGTTTACTCTGCAGTCTGTCACCAGAATTATCTGTCTTCCCAGCCTCCTGCTGTTTTTAGTTTTCTGGCGGTTATGGAAGCTACCAACATACAAATGCCCTTTTGAAGTCAGAATGTATTTCCAAAGCCATTGGTCTGGTTTATTCTTTCCTTTCATTTCTAACTTCTAGGAATGAACAAGGCAAGTACTTTGTAGTACAATAAAATACATGATTTGAGAGTGTCCTTTGAAGGTGTGCATGGAGCATCAGTTACGGAGCAGGCTGTTGCTGGAATTAAGTGATGCAGTCCTTCTTTGGTCACTACCTTGATCTTTTATTGGAGAGTAGTAGTGTGTGGTAGGTTTTTTCCAGCTGTTGACAGAGATCTCTCCTGGCTCTTTAGCTGTGGCACTTGCTCCTGGCAGTGCTGAAAGCATGGGAATTGGTCATGCCAACCCATGCACTGTGCAAGCTACCCTACATTGCCACTATCTTAAAAATAAATTCCTGTTAGCATTGAGAAAAAACTTTAATGGAAAAAGAACAAATAGAAAAGATTACAATACTATAAATCAGTGCCTCTGAATCCTGAATATACAACATGGAACTTGGGGGAGGAGCATGTGTCCATGCTTTCGTGGATCTCGAATATCCACAGGCAGCAAACCATGGACTTGTTAAATTATTCTAGTATTTCATTGCTTGCTTTTCTGAAGGGGCTAAAGTCCATTTGCTGTTCCATAATGTGAAGAATCCTGGTTCACGTGCAAATACTGGGCATTCATCTGTTAAATGATGGTCATACCTTGGTGCATAGGCACCTGCTGGCTGGAAATGCACATACCATGTGCTTGAGAAGCATGTTATCTGGTGCTTGTATTTTGCTCAGTGATGAATGAATTTCTTCCTAAGTGACAAGAGAAGGAATATGGCCTTCCAGGCGCTCCATGAAGGCAGTGTGATCTGTACCACTAGAAAGATTTCTTAGTCTGATTTCCCTGCAAGATGAAACAAGGCAGGGTACCCTGTGTATGAAGGGCTCTTGTTTTAAAGAATAACTAACACCTGTATCCTGTAAATTAGGCTGACAGCATTGAAATCCACAGTGCCCTTATTTAGGGAGGAAAGATCTTCCAAAATGTCATGTCTTTTTTGGTGGGTGTGCTGCCTGGTCACAGACCTGGGGTAGTCCCAGAGGTATCTAATGGAAAATCAGCAAGGAAGATATTTTGGTTTGCCTTTCTTAACTGACTTATTTTCCTTTTAAGCAAATACAAAGGGGCTTTTCTAACCACTGGATGTGCTGTGCCTTCTGTATTGGAATTTATAGAAAGGTGTTAAGGGTCTAAGATACATGGAAAAAATGAGATGATGTGGTAAGAACAGGATTATGTCTTATTGCACAGATATTGTGTGCTTTGTGGTCTCCTGAGGAGTTTCTCCAGTGGGGCATATCTCAGTGACTGTCAAATATTTCTCATGTGGCATGTCCAAGGTATTCAGTCCCTGTCCTTGTTAAAGGATAGATATCCATGTCTTGTTTTGAAGTGAGTTTATTTGTTAATTAGTGATTCTGGTAGTAGTCCTTGGGGATTAAACTGTTCCCAAAGGATTATTTTCAACATTGTTGTTCTTCTGCTCTCTCTCCTCCCCATTACATTTGTTCTGTTGAGAACCTGTTTCACCTCATTATGGGGTTGATGCACTACCTTTATGGATGCTGCCTGTTCTGCTTTATTCAAAAGACTAGAAGACCCTCTGCTGTGATCGACAGAGATCCCAGCCTGCAGCACCAAACTGAAACACACACTGATCTCTGTGCAGAGCCTTGTGACAAGTGGACTTTGGGGCCACTTCCAGCAGTGCCAGTTGCTGGATCTGATTGTCTCTTCTGATTTGGAGCTGGAAGAATTATTCTGAGATTATTTTGCCTCTGCAGTTTGTATTGGGGAGGTTGCTGGTCTTAGCTGTTGATTCTAAGCCCTGTGCAGATCAATAGGGAACATAGGAACATAAACAAACCAAATTAGATACTGCCCATTTGAGGCTTCCCCCTCTGCAGGGCCCTTGTGGTTCCTGGGCTCAAGCTGTGAAAGGAGGTGACTGTGCTGCCACAGCAATCTCCTATCCCATGGCAAAGGCTGAGTTCCTGAGGCCATGGCTGAGAGTCTGGCAGGGAAAATGAGGTTTGCTCTGATCTTTCTACCATTGTTCAGTTTTCCTGCAAAGTTAGCAACTCTAAAGGCCCCAGTTTCCAAGCTCTAGGGGAGATTTAAGGGTTTCTTTATTTCTCTTCATGGGACCAAACCTGTTCACAGGCCAGGTGTAACGCTTTTGGATGGATAGTGGGATATTTTTTTTTCTTCAGAAGCCTACACAAATCAGTTTTAGGACCAAAGTCTTCCTTTTATAGTCTGTGTTACACACAGAGATCCTTTCAGTTTACATTTGCCCCATTCCTCAAGTGAAGATTATGTTAATGACTCTTATTACTTTCTTCTGCCTTCTTTTCCTAATCTCTTTGTTTATTCCCATTTATTTCTGGCATAGTTTAACTAAGATTAGAGATGAGAGTTCAGTCAAACCTTCTGGCTCAGACTGCTTCAATGCTTCTGTGCAAATTATTCCTTCATGATGCTCAATTTACTGATACCCTTCCTTTGGAAAATGGACACTATTTTAAAAAATGTTGGTAGCTGGAAGAGTGGATACCTCCTAACCACGTCCTAAATCATTATAAAATACCAGAGAAGCTCTGCAGACTCCCACAACTTTATGTACTGAAAAAAAAAATCAAACTTTTTAATGTGCATGGTGATACATATCTCTTCTTTCTATTCAGGATTAGGTAATTTTTTTCACTTACTGAATTAAAATGTGTACACTATCCTGATTTAGGAGATAACATTTTCTGGATAAAACAGCAGCAAAGTGCTGCTTTTGATGATCCACCTCAGTGTGATAAATGTTTTTCCTTTTGATGAGCCATTAACCTTTCAACTGACACATTGATGCTTTCACTGCTATTCAAATACAGAGAAGTTCACAAAATGAGTAACAGATAGATTTTCAAAAATTTGCTGTATAGTCTCAGCTAACTTCAGGCATCTACAAATTTCTAATGAGATGCCACAGACCTGCTTTTCTGCCAGAATTAGGGTCATCTGCAGCTGAGTGGAAGAAGGCTGCTGGTGTCTTAGGTGCTTTGGAGAACAAACTCTCCTTGATCAAATGGTGCTACAGTCTAGGTATTAAAAGAAGATGGGTTTGTTAAATGAAAATTTCCTTGATGTTTCATGGCAGGGAAATAAACACAGCTCTTGAGCCACTGTGAGAAAAAAAAAATACGGGTAGAGAAGAAATAGTTAGTAGTCCTAAAAATCAACATTCTGGATATGAACAGCTATTTTCTGGGCCATGCAGATTGGATAAACTTGTGTGGGTTGAGTACTCTTGTTTGTGTATGTGGCTGATTAGCATGAGCCCTGTACCCAAGATTGTTGGTCTGTGTCAATCACATGTGGATCTAACAAAAAATGGCATTCTGCAGCCAAGTCCAGTTCTGATGAGTCAGCGGCTTGGGTGTACAGCCAAGCTCTGTGCCCCTCAGTGACATGGAAACCACAGCTGCTGGTGGAAAATAGGGCTCTTTTCCTTTCCATGAAGCAAGTGGAGCAAAAGAGTTTGCAAATATGGCATATTTTCTAGATTATATGATTGCTTTTCAAGAGCATGCCATGAAAAATTATCACTCTAAGGAAATGTCACTAAGAAAAGGCAGCATTTTGTAACAGTATCCAGTTTGGTGAAGTTCTTATGTACACAAAGTAGAGATGCAAAATGCCAGTGTCTTGTTTAGTAAGAAACAGATTTAAGAAGAGTTTACTCATAGGAAAAAAGATTACATAAGGCTGTGAAATACGTCCCTTTTCTTGTCTTTTAAAGTAATTTGAGCCTTTACATTAAGTAAACCTAATTTTGTCTTGAAATTATTGTACCCAGAAGAAGAAGAACTGGTAAGTCAATACCATTTGTAACCAAGCAGAGTAGAAATTTATTCTATGCCAGGCCTGAGATTTAATGCAAAATAATTTTATAAGGATGCAAATCTCTAACATTAAAAAAAACCCACATTTTTTCCACAATCATTCAGCATTAGTAAGATTTAAATGAAATTGTATTTGATAAAATACTAGGTTTATGTCCAAAATAAGAATGATCATCATTTCCTTACATGAGTAGACAGTTGTTTGCTAATGCATCTTATTGAAAAGGGGATTTTAAACAACAGCATGTCAGTTTCCAGGCACGTAAACTGCACTACAGATAATCTGCAGTTTAAAAACACTGATTTTTTCGGGGAGGGAAAAGTCTCTAGATGATGATCCCTGCGTTCAGATACATTTCCAAAAGCAGGGAGCAGGAGTGGGTCAGGGAAGGAAAGGGAGGAGGAAGGAAAGGGGCTGTGGGGTGAGGCAGAACCCAGGGAGTCAGAGCCGGGTGGGAGCTCCCCTGTGTCACCCACCGACAGTGCCCTGGTGCTGTGGCTGCCATGGCTCACCCTGAGTGCAGGGGTCCCACCCTGCAGGTACCCCCTGGAGCATCCCCACCCTGCAGGTACCCCCTGGAGCATCCCCACCCTGCAGGTACCCCCTGGAGCATCCCCACCCTGCAGGTACCCCCTGGAGCATCCCCACCCTGCAGGTACCCCCTGGAGCATCCCCACCCTGCAGTCCCTCCCTCCTGGAGCACACACCTGGCACAGGTGTTGGAGTGAGCTGCTGCAGTGCAGTGTCTGCAGTGGGTGCAAGTGTTCTGGGGCACAGAGGAGGTGCTGGGCACTGCCAGGCTGGAATTGCAACAAGGCTGTTCCTTTGGTGTTTAAATAAAATGGGAGCTACTCCTGGGAAAGAGGAGCTGTCTGTGCAGCTAAGCATGAGAAGCTGATAGGTGGCTGTATTCTGTGCAGAAAAATGTACAGCTAAAGACAAAAAGAGGTGAAATCCTTGGGAGACTACAAATTCTTGTACTTTTTGCAGTTTAGTGGAATCATGGACAACTAATTTTTTTCATTTTTCAGTGTTTGTGGTATATCCTTAAGCCTAATGCTGTTTTTTCTTTAGGAGATGGAATGTTTCTTTAGGGAGTATGAAACCAGAAACAGAAGCTGATGTTACCTGTTGGAGAAGACCATTTCCAAATTAATTTTCTGTTTCTATAATCACCCCCACCTTTTGTTGCATGTTTTCTGTTGACAATTGTAAATATTTCTACACAAACTCAGGCAGTGTTTTTGCAAAAATGAAATGTCTTGCTTTCTTAAAACAGCAGATTCTGGCATAAGCCTTTTCCTCCTTGTCTTCTGAACTGTCAGCAACAAAGATTTAAGTACTTTCAGTGGAGGTTTAAATGACTGTCTTTCTATAAACATTGCAGCTACCCAGTTGTGTATGTAATGTAAGACTTGCTGGTTCTTTGTACCAAAATCACAGGCTATTTATTTTCCTCTTTTAAACAGAGCATTTTTGAGACTGGCAATACAACTTCTTAATATATAAAACTCTGAGATTTATAGTAGTTTGTGATGTTCTTTTAGAAATCTTGTATAGACAACCAAGCTGTAACTCTTAATAGAAGTGCTACTTATGGCATATATTTTTAAATGATTAAATTTTTCCTTCTGATGTTTTGAACTATTCTGTTTATTGTAGAGATCTTAGAGCTATTTCACAATTCAACATTAAAATAAAATGGTTTGGATATCTGGATGAGTTTTCTGAGTTAAAAAAATAAAATTAAAAAATCCGTATTTTAAAATTAGGGGATATTGCATAATCATTCATATGAATATTTAAAAAAATAATTTGTAAAATTTTAGTTCTTCAAATACAGGCAATAACAAAGCAGCAAATTTGGAAAATGGCTGAAATTCAATTACAGTTCTTGGAAGAGTTTGCCATTAAATTAGCTAATGGTGACTGCATTGCCGTCTGGAACTCCACTTTCTAAGTCTTAAATAAGACCAGTAATAAAGTAGTTACATAATGTCGTGGTAGTAAAAGGAGAGAAAGGAAGATACTCAGAAAATACTGCCTTTAGGAAATGAGTTAATGAATGAGCTTTATTCCTTGAACTATAATTTCTGAGATATTTTTACAGTCCCAAAAGCTTCTGCTCCATTAGAGAACTGAGATGTAGATAATGATTTTTGCCCTTTTATGTTTCTTTATTACTTTAATTTTTTTATTTTTTTTTTAAATTGAAGCAATGGAAGGGTAAAATCCTTTCTATTTTTTCCTGCACTGTTTCTGTATCACACACACTGCTTGGGTGAGGGTTTTCTTTGGACTAAGAGTTTTGCTCCTGCAGTGTGCATGTGGGAAGCACACTGGGACCATGGAAGTGATGATGGGTGGGCAGCCAGTGTTTGCCCTGTCCTGCTCCTCTGCAGCTCATCCAAATCAACCTGGTTTCCTGCCCTGCTGTGAAAGCCTGGTAGAGCTGACAAAGCTGAAACCACCAAGATCCAACTGAAATTACATTAAATTAGCTGAGGCCAAAGCAAACGTAATTGGGTAGGAATTTATTTTGTGGTGGGGTGTGTAGAGTCACTGCTGTAAATGTTTCCTGACACAGTACACTAGTAAGCTTTAAGGTTTTTATTTTGTTTTATTGTTACTTCATCAGATTTCAAGCACTGACTTTAATTTGTCTGGGGTCTGCCTCAGGGGTAGTGTGTGTTTCTGTTTTCTTGTGTCCAAAATCTTCAGCCAAAATAGTGCCATTGTTTCTAAGAGTGGTGTCATAAAAATATGAATTTGGGCCAGGCAAAACTCCTCCAAATGTTCTCTGTTAAAATCTGTGATAGCTTGGGACCAGGAACTTGATAATTACCTGAAGTTTGGTGGATCTGTGCTGTCCTTAAGGATTCAAACTATTTTGAGACTTTATGGAAAAGGAGGAACAACTTGATGGGTAGCTCTCTATATTAATTTTGGGGTTTTGTTTGAATGATCTGACTGTGAATATTTTTCTGTCATATAAATGATGTTGATGTTATGTGGGAACAAGCAGTGTTTATAATAGGAGGAAAAAAAATAGATTATTTAATCAAAGCAGGAATTGCTGCATATTGTACATTTTAGGAAATAAGAAACTGTTGACAGAGAAATGAGAAAATACAAGAGAATTGGAAGAAATCACATTTGTGCCAAGTTCCACCAATGCTTGAAATGGCATGTACAGTATAATTATAAAACTGTGATGTTAAGAGGAACCACAGCACTTCATCTTTATTACTTTTTACGATAATAAGTAAACAAATGACCACTACATACATAATGATTCTATGTCTGCGAGAAGCATATTTTTAAAATAAACTGAAATGCTGGTACACAAAACGTTATTTTTAAACTTCAGTTAAATTCTGTTTTCCCATTATTTAGAAATACCCAAGGGGAGATTCTGTATATAATGGATTAACAGTTTATATATTTTTCTGTCCACAGCTGAAAAGTAAGATTAATAATGGATTGGCGTGCAGAGTCTGAATATGTGTCGTAAAGTTTTACACTTCACAGGCTTTCTTTAGTAGTGATTGTCAGAATTTTTCAAGTATTTCTAACCTCTCTAACATGTTTTTCCTTTATGGAATTGTGGATAATTGTGGATAATAATAAGAACAACAACAACAACAACAACAACAACAATAATAATAATAATAATAAATTTTAGCCAAAATGTACTACTTACTGATATAATTTGTGACTGGACTTAGTAAGCTGACAATTTATTAAGATGAATCATGAAAACATTATAGTCAGATAGCTGGATGTCAGTTAAAACTGTCATAATAATAATGTTTCTTAAAGCTGTGGGCCATTCTTCAGCCTGGTAACTATAATTTTTATACAGTCACTGTTTTGAAAACTTTGCCCTTCAGCTTTACTTTCTTTTATTCCCTCTCTTTCCTCCAGCCCAGGGTCTTACCAACCAAAAATCCCCAAAAGAGAGCCTATGCTTTGGCTGGATTGCTCTTTGTCAGGAACGCAGGGAATTAGAATACTATTCAGTTCTTCAAACAAATTCAAAAGTTTTTCCAAGGTCAAGCTCAGAGAGAGAAGAGCTTTAATAACACTATTGGACTTCATTTGGCTTAAACAATTTGTGCCTGTTCCCACTGAGCTCATGAGAAGCTGCCCTGGGTTGTGGGTGTGAAGGGGCTGCTCTCACCTCTCTTCTAGCTCACATTTTGCTTGCTTTTCACTGGGGTGCTGCAGAGTTGTGCACAGGCACCCGTGTGGGAGCCAGTGCTGAATTGCAGAGGGAAATCCCAGCTCACCTGACACAGTGAACCTGGAGATTGTGGGACTGGGTAGTGCTCTAGGGCTGAGGCCATGTTAAATTTTTACAATGCAATAATTGTGGAGCAAATATGATTAGTTCCCTCTTCATTCCTTGCTTTGAATGCCTCTCTTCAGAGTCTTTGAGCATTTTGTGGAAGACCTTTTGGTTGGCTGGAAAAGGCAGGACAACATCTCTTTCTATAAATGGAATAATAATTGCACTGTGTGCTGGCCAGCAGAGACCAACATCTGGATCCTGGTTATCGGTTATCTTTTAATCATGAATATGTAAAACATCTTTCTTCTCAGCTGCTCTTTGCCAGAGCCCAAGGCAGTCTGGAGAGTAGAGTTACTGGCCTTGTATTCCTTGCCTGGAAATTCAGGAGAGATCCAGTGGAACAAGAAGTGATAGCAGATTAGGATGGCATTCTAACCACCCAAATATTCCCTTAAGAACCTAAAAATTCACCTCTTGTCTAATGGTGTCATTTTTGCTCTTTGAGACTTTGGAATAAGTAAAGAAGAAGGAAATATTTGAGCATGTTTTACATGTTGAGAAGCAGCACACCTTGTGTTAGTAAAAGGGGTGGCATAGATGATGAAAGTAAGCCAAATCCTACTCTTAGGTACAGAGTGGAGAACATACGAGTTCTGCTCCATCCCCCAAGGGTGAGGATGGCTTTGCCTCTGCTCTGTGGCACTCCAAAGTGCTGCCTTTGCTGAAATGCAAAAGGTGCTGGTGAGGGCTTTTGGGTATCTTTAAAATGGAGTATGGGGTATTTGAAAGGTGAAGAGTTGACTGGAGTGCAACAGATTCTTTGTATTGATTTGAGCAGAAAATGAATCTTTGTCTAAAGAGTAAGAGAGAGAACTAACTGTAGTTCTGTAACCTAGCCTTGAGGCAAAGAGGATTTGAAGCCTTGTAAAAATCAATCTCTAATTAGTACAGGAATTTTGGTTGGAATATGATCTGAATGCATACCCATATTGGAATTTCCAGTTGAGTATTCTGGGGCTTCCTTTCTCAGTAGCAGAAGTTTTCTTTTACCCTCTGTGTATCACTGTAACTAAATAATGGTTCTTAAGCCATTGTCAGTAATGTACCAGTTCTTTAAAAATATGTTGATTTAGTGCAGCCTCATTTAATAGAAAAGGATGGGATATTTTCACTAAGAACACACTGAGTTTCTAAACTAAAGACTTTAGCTGCTAGCACTTAAAAAATAGCTTTAAAGGCCTGTCTTTTTAAAGTGTGACCTTTATCTTCCTAATCTTAAGGGAAAAGGAGGTTGGAAAAGCAGAGCTGAGCTCTGCAGCTATGATAAACACACATTTATCAAGTGCAGTCTGCCTACATGCTGGGTTGTTGAAGTCCATGGCATCATATTTCTGGTGAATAGAGCCCTTAGTTAGGGCTCTATCCCACAGAAAATATTTGAGGTTTTTCAGTCTATACAACCCTAAAAGATGCAGTTTTCAGCTTTGCAGGAGGCCTACTGGTCCAAAGGGAAAGTGGCCTGCTGTGAAAATGGGAAGCCAATTCAAGCACTGTCAGCTCATGTCTGGAGTGACACACTCAAGCTCTGCCAGCAGAACAGTCACCAAAACACTGTCACCTCTTCCCTTTGGAAAATGCTTGGATCTCCCAGGGCTCCTGTGCCAGGTTGACCAGGTAAAGTTCTTAATGTGGGCAGGGTCAGTGAAGGAAGGACTCTGTGGTTATGAAAAGGAAAGAAACCCAAATAGAGAAGAGTGTTCTGAAAGATGAGAAGGAATCTGTGGGAAAGGAAAATGAAAACTGGAAAGTGAGGCTGGAGAAAATGAAGTCCAGAAAATGAACAGAAATGCTTTGAAAAGCAGATAGAGAGGAAGGAGAAAACTGGAGTGTAAGGAATGAGCAGTACACCCCACACGAGAAATATCAAACCAAGGATTTGGAAGCTGCAGAAGGAAAAAAAATCTGAAAATTTCTGTCTCAGCTTTGACTGGGGGGAGACCTCAAGCTCTGTCTCCTTTGAAAACTGCAGAGCGCACACACTTTTTCTGAATATGTGCCATGGGTAACCTTTTTTCCTCTTTGTGGACTGGCAGCCATGGAGATACACTTAAAAACAGATCCAAACTTTAGGAAATGTGGCTGCTTTTTTAATTTCTTTTTAATTCTAAATCTGCTCGCATAGCAAACTAGTAGAATAAACTCTTCAGTGTAAAGATAAAAATGTCACTGAAGGATGAAAATAATTTTTCAAGTTGAAGAGATGAGTTATCTGGTAAGAAAAGTATTTTCAAAAAAGTTCAAATAAATGTAATTAGTAGTGTGGTCTGGTCTGATGGGGGGGAGGATTGAAGGGAATTTAGTGCGCTCATGAGTCTGTTACCAGAAATGCAGCAGCACTGCAAAAATGAGATTGCTGAATGATTTAATGTGAACAGAACCTTAAAAAGAATTATAACCATCTGATGTTTCATTATGAATGTCACCAAGAATTAGAGGCCTGAGTAATGCCTGTCTCCTGCCCTTTATCATGCTGCTTGCTGCCAATTTAGCTGTGTTTAAAAAAAGAGAGCAGCCCAAGGGCAGACAGAGAACAGGATTTTGCAGGAGCTGGTCTATGGAAGTGCTTTCTGAGGTGGTACCTCTTTTGTGGTTACAGGTATACAGACATTTGGGTGACTTGGCAAGGCTTTAGTTTTCTCTTTCCCCAAACTGCAATCCAGAAGTCACTATTTCAGTTTAAACATAGTTTAAATAGTTATTTAAACTATTATTTTAGTTTGTTACATGGGCAGCACTGTTAGAGTGAGTTAAAAGGTGAGTTTATGGTTGAGGAAGATTATACAGTGGTGTCTATGGCTGAGTGATTTTACTGACTGAACTGCTCAGGTTAAAGACTTTTGCTAATGTGTTTGCACAGCCCTGAGCAGAATGAGCTCTGGCATAGGGCTGGGGTCCTTGGGCTCTATCACAGAATGAATAAAGCAGCAGTAAGGAATAATAGTAAGTAAGACAGTAGTATTGGTTGGCTTCCCTGGGAGATCTTAACTCCTCTTCTGTGGACATATATTCTGGAATTTCTTTGGCATCAGCCTGGAAATGAAATACGTAATTTTCTGTACCTTTTGTGTTTGCATTTTATTTTTCTCTAAGACCTTTGGGGTTGTCTGCTTTCCAAATGGAGTGAGGCACTTTACTTGCAAGAGGAGCAGTATCTACTAGTGATAAAGTGAGTCAACAAGGTTCAATGGTGTGACAGTGGTTTAACAAGATTTGATGGCAAAGTACACTTGAGAACAGCATAAATCAGATGTGTCAGGAAGACCCTCCCACTGAGTTGTGAGGTTCAGACTCCTCCTATGCAGAGGAGTCCAGGTGCAGCTGGATCCAGTCTTAGGCACAGACTTGGTCAATGGTTTATGTCTCAAGGATTACCTGTGCACAGCCCATCTAAGATACAAGGTTAGTGAAGCTCAGCAGGCTCTTAGCCACTCACCATGGATCAGTTGCAGGAAGGAATCTCAGCCTGGAGGAGTAATCTTGGAAGATGTCCCTGCTTGAGGGGAGAGCCTGGCATGCAGCCTCCACCATGTAGGATGGACCCTGGGCTGATCACTATTTATAGAGTAAGATAACTGACTTAAAGTCATATTTAGGTACTAGCAAAATGTCTGGGTTGCTGCTCCAGACAACCTATTGCTACTGAGTTGCCATTATTTTCCTGAAAGTCCAGCCTAGGGTGGCTGCAGCCATCAGGACTATCTCTGGTGGTTATTGCTGAAGTGGGGGCACAGAGGGGAACACACTGCCACATCTGCTATACATTATTATGTTAGCTTCATCAATTATAAAAGTATGTGTTAAATTAAGTTCCAAATTTGCCTTTGCATTTTAGCATAAGACTTTATTCAGTTCAGCCTTGAAAAATCAATTAGAATAGGCAACACAACAGGTAGGGGTTTGAAATCCAGTTTCTGCTGACTGAGACATAGCCACATGGCTGAGCCTATCCCACCTGCAGGTCAAGTTGTATATTATTTACTGTGAATCTCTCTGACTGCTGTTTTCCTAAGTTTTTCTACAATGCATCATTAAGCAAATTGAAGGAGCTAACAGCTAATGCATTTGTGAGAGGCTTCTGAAAGTGTCTTGACTGGCATGGAAATGGCCATACTATGCTGTACCTGCAGGCCACTGCACTCATCTTCCCATAGCCTGGTCAGTGTGGGCAGAGAGGGGGAGAGGAACTGCTCTCTGAGCTGGTGCAGGCAAATTGCACCTTACCCTAGAGCCAGGCTGGTGTTGATGGTGCCACTGGTAAATGAGGTGTTGAAAACAAATACTGGTGCAAAATGATATGCAACATGTTCTTGTTTGCATAGTGAGAATTGTACATTTAATCCTCTGGTTTTGTTTCTTCCCTTTTCATCTGTGGTGGTATCATCAGTTAGCCCATGGTTTCTTTCCTTTGTTGCATTTCATTTGTTTTCTTGTAGTTTGAAAGTCACAACCACAGTATCCAGAATTTGTTGGGTTTTTTGTTTGGTTGGTTTTTTTATACATTAATATACTGCTCATAGAAGCGGGAATATGGGTACTTTGCAGAACATTTCCTTGGTTTTTGTATCGTCTTTTTCCAGGCCTGGTGCTATTTTGGTTCTACCATTTCAGCCTCTCAGCTGAACATAACTGCAGGAGCTCATTGGTCTAAATTTGCAGGATTGCCTATTGGTTAAAAAAAAAAAATAAAAAAATAAAAAAAATCTGTTTGCCATAAGTAATATACTCTAGTACCCTGAAACTAGTGTTTTGTTTTTTTTTTATTGAGAAACCTCTTTTTTTAGTAGTCCTGACATCCTTTAGCACTTTGTTTGCTACATAGGATAGTAAGACATAACTGTTCTTTTAGGTACTTAGGTATTCATATGCAAATAGTTTATTCATTTTCTATTCATTCACCCCTTCTAACACATCAATTGCTGAGTATATTGCCTTCCCTCTGGGGGAAGGAGGATGTCAGGATACATTTCTTCCCAGCACTTGTGGCAGTAAACAAAATGAAGCTTCTCAGAAACAGCCCAGGTCTGCAGTGGATGCTGTGTCTAAGGGAGTCTTGTTTGCTTTTCTACCGGTACACTCACTTTGTCTTTGAAAGCTCCTTTAGCAGTTCCCTCTTAAATATTGCTTGTTCCACACCTCATTCAGATGAACGAGCCCATTCCATTAGTGGAGGAAGAGCATTGCCAAGTCTTGCTCCAGAGGAACTGAGGCAGGGGGTGGCTCCTGAACATGTGTGTGTGTTTGCCACAGAAACTGTATACAAAAGTTAGGTAAAAAAATTGAAAATTTTTGACTAGGGAAGGTCCCCTCTTCAGCTGCTGCTGTAGCTTTTGTTCTTTGAATGGCAAGGTGTAAAGGCAGGGGGTGCTTCTGTCATTCTGTAAAGCTTCCAGTACGCTTCATCATTTGCCTTATAAAACTATTCTGGTGTTTACTGGAGGAGATAAAACTTAGAAGAAATGTATTTTGAACATGGGTATTGATGTAAAATATTAATTAATTATTTCTTTAAAAAAAAAAAAAGAAAAAGTTTGAGTACAAGACTTCATGTTTCAGCAGCAGGCCACCTGCTTACATGTGCACTGTGAGAGGCTTTGAGATGGTGGTTGGAGCTGTACTTTTGGTCAAAAGTCAGTAAATGTTCTCAGGACTTTTGTCTTTGTGTACAAAAGATGCTCTGCTTGTCAAAGATGCATGTACTGTGCGCTGAGTGAGAGCCATACAAAGTAAAATGTTTGATTTAGGGCCTATAAGAAAACAAAGAGAAAATAAAAATACAGTGTCTTTTATGGTCCCCTTTAACAAAAGAGGCCACGCAGCCTCAGGGGTACTTATTTTTAAGTTTTCACTAGCATGACATAATAGTAAATTTAGGCTCCTTGGTGTGCTGAGGCCACTTCAGCAGCTCCTATTCTCATCCTAATTGCAGTTGGTTGTGTGATTCCTCAGCTGCATCTGAATTGCAGAGAATTTTCTGTAAACAGGTCCCAGAAAATGGCACGGAGATTGCTATTAAAGGAATAACTTCCTCCTCTTAGTTCTGTCTCTGCACTGACCAAGGACAGGAGTTAAACATCTCCATGAGTTTATGCCAACCAGGAAGAATTTCACTTTTGCTGGCTCAAACTACTTGATGTGTTTTTGTGCTTTGAAAACCTGAAAGCTTTGATATGGTGCATACTATGAACTGATGCCAAGCTGTGACTAAACAATCTCATTAAAAACGCAAGGTAACTGAAGCAAATGTTCCCTTTGAAGAGACAGTATCAGTTAAGTACTCATTTCCCCTTTAAAGCCTGACATTAAAGGGGAAAAGACAGGTGGGCTAATAAGAACAAGATAAAGCTTGTTGTGTTAGTTTACCAGGTAATTTGGCAAAAAAGCAGAGTCTTGTTTCATGTAGTTTTAAGAGCTTGTATCACTTGCATTTGTTGTATGAGGGATCAACTGTCTAATACCTAGTGTAATTGTGAAATGCTTTTGTGTGCACTTGTAACTTGATATATTTACATATTTTCCACAAGATGTTGTATCACTAAGATAAGATCTCACCTACATAGTACCCATAATCTCTGATGCTAATTCTGAGCCTCTGCATAGGCTTCTTTAACCACAGCAAACCCAAACCAAATGCAGGAATGTTTGCTGTGGCACTGCTGGAGCTCACTGGAACCTGGTCAGTGGCAGCTCCATACTGAGCTCTTCCACAGGCTGTCCCAACTGAGATCCAAAGCATCCAGCTCACATGAATCTATCATGCATTTCCAAAATAATTAAATCATGCCTTTCTTGTTAAATCAGTGTACAGGATGAGGTAATCTTTCTTAGCATTACATTCTGGTTGGTGGATTGTCCCAAGAGGAGGGTGTTCCTTGAACACTGAAGTAGAACAGCCTGTATTCTTGGGTGGTTTTACCTCTTTTCTGTAAGGATCTGGACTCATGATTACCTGTGCCAGCCATCCCACACACATTTGGGCAGGAGGCACCTCCTCTGCAGGGCAATGTGTGTCCAGCTCTGACATTCCAGAGCAATGCAAAAGGTGCAGGACACCAGTGCAGCTGACTGTATTTTTATGGTAATCATGGTAAAGTGAGAAAAATTATTTCCTATCCAGGCACAGAATATCATTGGCATGAGCATGTTTGGTGATCAACTGTAGTCCTGTAACTCAATGTTTTATGGTTTCTCCCTCAAGTCTTTTATTTAGAGACAGAAAGCAAGAATTTTCTTTGCTTTCTTAACCAAGGCATTGAATGCCACCATGTAGAAGCCAGGAAAACAAACTCCTGTGCCAGGACTCTCATAGATGTATTTTATGTATCAGAGCATCTCATGCCATTTTTCCCACAGATGTGACAAGAATGTAATTGCAGTAAGTGATAAAAGATGTGTACATCAGTGTAAAGGCTAAAGCCCAGGCCAGGAGGGATTCCTATTAGTTTCAGCCAGCATTGAATAAGGCCCTGAGAAAACATATAAGACATTTTACAGAAGAGACTAAGCTTTTTGGCACACTGCTTGCCTTCCAACCTCTACAGTTTCTCTTTCCATGCCCTAAAATTTATATAGATATTCTGATTCTGAAATACAAATGTGTGCTGTCAGAGTCTGCCCCAGACTGAGCAGCACATACCAAGATACTGGGCGGATTAGCTCTGTTGATACAAAGTATTTTGCATCACTTTACAAAAAAGCACCGAAAAAGGGCTATTGATGCTCTAGAAACTTCATAAATGGAATGTATAGATTCCTGGCTGCACTTGTGGGACTTTCAGCACCCAGTTGTGACTCGTAACATTGAAGTCTGGAAGGAAAGAACATCTTGTAAATTGTTTCAGAATTGTCTTTCACCTCCTATTCTAATGGGCTCCCAAGCTTCTCTCTGGGTCAAGATGCATTTAATTATAAAAGATGGGAACATGAGGGATTACAAGACATCCGTGACTTTTTCCATGAGAAAATAATAATAATAAACTTTCAGTAATTTAAGGATAAGTTCAAACTTCCCTCTGGAGACTTGTACATGCATTTGCAAATGAGAGAGTTCTGATGTCTGCTAAGAAAAAAAAATAAAATATCTCACAACAGGAAAGGATTTGTTTAGAAGAATCTCTCCTCCACAGCTGAGACTTTTAATCACTGTCTGCACTAGAGAAGCTTTGTGCTGTGTTCCCAGCCTTGCAGACACCCTCTCATGCCCACAGTCAGTGCGGAGTGGGCAGTGAGGTGCACACATTTCCTCTGGCCCCTTCCCATGCCAGCCTGGAAGGGTCTGGTTCTGTCCCCAGTAGAGCGCAATGGGAGCTTTCCATTTTCTTCATGAAGTTCTGGATTCCTGGTAAAGCAGTGGAGAAGAAACATAAGAGAGGATTGCAAAGCCACACACCAAATCTCCTGGCTTTTAATCACAAGAGGTGCATTAGTGCTTCCCAGGGTGAACAAAAAAGGGAGTGTGGTGAGGTGCAAGAGGAACCTCCAGTGTCTTTGGTAGTTATGTAAGAAGGTTGCATAGGTAGGTAACTGCTAAACTGATGACTGTATCCTTAGCAGCACCTTTTAAAAAAACATTCCTGAACTATAGTTTTAAGGTCTCCTTCCTCCCCACCCTCATTTTCTCCCATTTTCCTGGGCTGCACTGGGGCAGAAAGCAGCTCTGTCTGGCTCCCTGCCTTGCTGCTTCCCCCCAGTGCCAGGCCCTGCCCCTCGCCCTGCCGTGCACCTGCATCCTGAGCTCAGGGCAGGTGCCTGTCCTGCTGCAAAGAATCCTTCCAGGGAGCAGCAGGACCCCGGTGGGGCTGATTCGGGCAGCCAGCACCGAGCCCTCCCCACAGCAGGGGCAGGGAGGCTCCGGGCCTGCCGGCTGCGGGGCCCTCACTGCCGCTGCAAAGCTCTGGCCTGTCCCTGCTGGATGGGCAAGCGGGTATTTAAGGCCCTGACATTGTCATCTGCTTTATTTTTTTTCCCCATCAGTTTTCTGAATGTTCTCTCTGGGCATAAGTGGCCCTTTAATGGAATTGTTTTTTCCTGTATTTCATCACAAGTCCTGCACATTTATCCTTGTGTTTGGAAAAAATTCTAAATATTCACATGAGCTTAAGCAGAATTTATTTTCTTTTGTAGCTTAAAAAAACCTTGGGTTTCATTCCATCTAGCTATCTTCAGGGATTTACAGAAGGACAGTGGGGTGAAATACAGGACTGAACTAAGAGATAAAGGAAAACAAACAACTGTATGAATACCTAGAATTTGCTCAGAATGCGGTGATGCAGCTCCAGTGCTGCTTTTTTAAAAAAAAGAAAAAAAGGTAAATTATTAATGCTTCTTGGAGGAAATAAATACAGTAGTGGTTCCGAAATGTCTGGCTTGCTCTAAAATGTAATGTGTTTATGCAGCCTTCTTCCCTAGTCCTGTTGAGGCCGAGCTGTTGCACAGAGCTGTGCTGGGTTACACGTGTGCCCCCGGACAGCTCTGGCACACGGGCTGGCAATTCCCGTGTTTTGCTGGAATGCCACTGGCGTGGGGCACTGCTTGTTTCAGGAGAAACAATTCTGTGGGTGGCCATCCTTCCTTGGCAGTGGAGGGCCTGTATCTCGTGCACAATAATCTCTTACCTGGTGAAGATTTACAACAAAGCAAATGCATTTGCTCCTATCCCAACCTGGACATGGATAAGAGTGGATGGAGCATGTGCTCTGTGCACTGGGGCCTCAAAAGACACCGATTTTATGCTGGCGCTGACAGACTTCGGATTCACAGAAGCCTTTTATTATTTTTTTTTGGTCTTTGAGACCACCAGCTTCTCTTCATGTGGATCACAGATGTTTATTTGGTGTAGTGAAAAAATGATGCAGATGGAAGAGTTTCTTAAAAGTTATGTCATGCTACAATATTTTGGCTCCCATATCTCATGCCAAAAAAAAAAAAAAACAACCTAACACTTTAGGATGATTTTCAAAAGTTACATACCAGACATTTTAAAATATTCTACAAAGGTGTGAAATATGGTGGCAATGATTATTTCAGACTGCCACTGTTTTCTAGTTTTTCAAATGTATGATAGTTGTGACTTCACCATAACTTCTGCACTTCTTTTGGAAGGTAATTTGTAGAATAAGGCAAGAAAAGGGTATATGCTATTTTGCTGTTTCTGGTCTGAGTGAATGATGATGCAATAAAAATTAATGTATTTAAGTTCCTTAACATTCCTGAATAGTCAGACATATTTCCTAGAGCAATAGAAATGAATTTAAAAGCAGTGTAATATCAGGGGACATTTTTCAATTTTAAAGACTTATGTTTATAAGGAAATGAGGCACCATGACTAGAAATACTTCAATATTCTACTTGCAAGTATTTCAGTATAGTTTTACCCTGAAAACTTTGTTGCTGTCAGATATTTTGCTAAATACAAACAACCATGATTAAGTGGTTGTAGTTATGGAAGGTTTGCTACTAATTTAAATCCATACCATGCAGTACAAGCTGCATGAGTCCAGAGGGGGTGCATTTGCGTGTCCCCCTCTTCGTGCTGTAGGTGATTTTCCACTCTATTAGCCCTTAGAATCATTTTAGGCACTTGGGACAAATGTTTTTTGTTTAAAATATTCCTTATATCAGGCGAAGATGATTAAACCCAAGTTTATTTAGTTTTAAGAATAATCAATCGCCTTTTTAGTAAACGAGTGATACTGCATTCCTCAAACTGGAGACATGCTTGGATTTCTCTTAAAGCAGAAAAATCAGTACAGTAAAAATATTGGAGTAGTTAATTATGTTGTGCATTTTAAAACAGTCTTTACTAAGATATTTACTGTAAACATAGCAAACAAGATGTATTCACTTTAAAAGTCCTTTCATTATGTTTATCAAATAGCTGTTACAGTACTTCCAATGCTATATTGAGTTGGAAAAAATCTGAAGCTGCTTTGTGTATTTTCCCTCAAGGTTAAAGGTTTGAATCATGGGATAATGTGTGATATCTCTAGGGCTCCTTGAAACAGTTCAAGAACATGCACAAAGGACTGTGGTTTGTGCTATATTTGCACAGAATTTAACATCATGTTCCTTTGGCTAAGAAACAAAGATGAAGAGACTGGGAAAATATCTCCTCCTTTAACACCATGGTACACATTTTCACAGAAAAACCTATAACTGTTTTGTGAGGTGCAAAAAAGTAGTCATGCAATATTTTTCTCTGTTGCAATTTTTCTTTTAAAACTGCCCTATCAATGAAGAATGAAAAGAAGTGCACTTCAAAAAGCAAATATTCCTTTTTCAAATAGAATTTAATTCTTAAACAAGTTATTTATGGTTTGCTTTTGGTATGGCAAATTACAATATTTGAACCCAAAATTTCTCTCACATTTAAAAAGGAATGGTTAAATATTTTATTCACTTCAGAGGAAAGCTGTCAAAATTTAGCACCTTTGGTATGTATTTGTAAAATATATTCGTCTTGCTTTTTCAGCTGACACATCCCAAGAAATTCTAGTGAGCTCTTGGGTGAGAGTTGTATTCTCTCTGATTAGTGAGGATTTCCTGTTAGCTGCTGGGCAGAGGCTATATGAACCAGCCTGTGTTCCCACAAGGAAGAGAGTTAAACTCGTGCTCTCTGGCTTTACAATGCCATTTGACCATCTGCACAAAGCTGGCTGCAGCTGCAGTGACCATGATTTACTCTGCAGCCACTTCCAGTCGTTGCAGGTCAGACAGGACACAGCACACAGGTGTATTTCTGCTCATCGGTTTTATGGGCAGCTGTAGTCCCTCACAAAGAACTCCCCAAAGTTAGATTTGTAAAAAAAAAACCTTTTCTTGAGTTCTAGGACCATGTAATTAGCTGAGGGTAGTTATCATCACTGCTCTTGTGTCCCCTCCTAGTTTCCTCTGTTTATGCTTACTTTAGCATTCTCTGTCAGTGCATTTATGCTTTCTGAGTTATTGTTTCTGAATGTTCTCTGTATGTATAAATATGCCAGTCCTAGAGCTCTTGGATACTCCTGTACCCAAATACCTCCTGGTTTTTAATGTATTTCTCTCCTCTGCACCACCCATGGAGCTATTGCTCAGGCGTGCAGGGAATAAACAACTCCACTGGGGTCACACAAAAACTCTGTGGTAGACCAGGAACTTGAGCCCTGCCTTCCTCAGCTGCCTGTCAGCTCTTTTGCTTACTCTTTTTGTGCTCACCCTTCTTACCACAAAAATCAAACATGGTCCACTTCATGCTTGCTTATTTGTTGTCATGGGCTGTGTGTCACGTATGGACCTGAGGTCGGTTCTATACTCCTGGTGTCGGTGGAACACCTTTTTATGGCAGTCAACACTTTGGAAACCAAAGGGGCAGCAGGGCCAGGACAGTCAGCCTGTGCCCAGAGCCTGGCTGCCCTCATCTCCTTCTGGTGCCTTGAGCCCGTGGTGTGATGTTAGCAGTGCCCAGGTTCCTGTCTGGCTGGGAGACAGGATGTGTTTCAGCACGGGTGACAGCTTCTCTCTGTATTTGCTGTCTCTGTGAAGTTTGTCCAGGAGCCAGGGGCTCGCAGTCTGTCGAGTGAGCAGTGAAGGGGTGGAGGTTCCTCTTTCATTTCTCAGCATTTGACCTCTGGACATGTGTGAGGCTGTTTCCATCTATTCTCTCCTGTATACAAACAACATGCTCTTTTATGACTAGAAAAGAAGGCAGATTTGGGCATCTGTTTTCCCAATGTATAGAACTCTATCTATTTATCTTTCACTTGAGTGAAAGATGAAGTGCTGATTTTGGTCACTGTTATCTTTTCAGAAAGTTGTCTCTGCGTGTATTTTCAGAGCCCTTATTGTGCATGTGTGACACCTCGGCAGTACTTAGTGATCCCACATTTCATAGCCTCACTCAAATACTGCCTCTGTTGCTTTCTGGATATAATCAGAGGGTTTGTTGAAGCTTAATACTGATGCAGTCTCTACCTGAATGATTGCATGGAACCAATTATGATGCATTCTTTTAGAGGGGTGTTTGAAGATGTCACATTACATCCTATCCATGCATTGCAGTGAGTTCTTCAGACAGCTGTGTCATGCTTATTACCTTGCACATTTTACATTGCTGTGCATCATCTTTGTTGGTTCTGTTTAGCAGGAAGTTGGTCATATGTTTTAGTCTTAGCTTTGACTGTTTTCCTGTTGGACCTGTCTTTTCAGCAGTTTACATGAATTTTAAAAGGGGGCAACAATGCTTTGGATGTTTTGCCAAAATCAACACTACTGGAGTGAAATAAAGTGAAAAAAAAAAGGCCATATACATCTTTAAAGGCAGAAGCCTTCCTTGGTGAACTGTCATCACTCCATTGACTGTGCTAGAACAAGTGCAGATTCAGACCAGCTGGAAGTGTCCCTAGTGAAGGACAGAGCTTGCCTTTTATTAACTTCTTTAGCTTCGGTTTTCAACTCTGCCTTCAGAAAAAAAAGGAAGACTTACAAATGAAATCATAGCCTGACTGCTGAAGAAAGACAATAGAGTGAGCTTCCAGAATAAGTATCATTCTTTGTAACTGATGAATCTTGCTCAAGTCATTTTCCATTGTTTTGGCTTTCTGTGGTCACTGCATAAAAAAGAGCATCAAATTAGTTAACATTGCCGAGTGAAAAAAATACTTTGGTGTTAGAAATCAAAAATAAGGAACTACTTTTCCACTGAAGCTATTAAAGTATATTTTTCTTTCCCCTGTGATATGATCACCTTTTCAAGGCTGGCAGCACTTTAGTAAGGGGAGCTGTCTTGTAGGTTCATCTAGAGCTGTGCCATTTCCACCTGAACAAAAAAAATAAAAGTACAGTCATGGTGACTAATAAATATATGAGATGTGCATCTCTGATTTGCTTACAGTTAAGTAAAATCTTCCCCCCCCCCCCAATTTCTTCCTGTAACTACATTAGTGATTGCTTTTATGAAGCAGATTCTATTTGTAATTTTGAGCTGCTTCTGTGTTCTAATGTAAAACTTGAATTCCCAGTTGGATTCAAAGAAGCTCCTACAGCATGGTGGTTACGTGCTCCAACCTTATGAAGAAATGCTGAAATTATGCTCAGGATGGGATTCTCGTGTTGAAGAGGTTAGAAGTTAATGTAGGGAGAGGCAAAATCAAGCCATGAAGAAATACTTTAGGGGACAATCTGAGTATTGGTGGTTAATGAGTAAAGAGCAAAAAAGAAAAAAAGGTCTTGCATAAACTGCCTGAAGAGAAGTGAAAAGCTACTCTGCAGGGAAAGGTAGAAAGCTGAGAAAATAATAATGGGGACAATGGTATGGGAGGAGCTGGAGAGGAGCAAAGATGTAGATGGTGTGAAAAGTATCTACCTGTAAGTGAGGAAGAGGCTTCTTTAGTGTGCAGCAGTGACAGGAAACCACTGGAGAAATTCAGAGATTTTAGCTGGTTAATTTAGGGTGGAGTGAAAAATCTAGAGGTTGAGAAGCTGGAAAAATAAAATCTGAACAGTCAAGATGGTCAACCAGTAACAAAGAGTTTCAGCAGCAAGGAAAGTGCACAGCTTGGAGCTGCTGGAGAGGAGAAACACAGGACATATGTAGAGAGTGAATTTATTGTCTAGTTTTGCAAATTGTTTGTAAAACTGATATGGTAAACAACTGTAAGTTTTGCTTTTAGCTTCAAGGCAAAGATTTTTAAGTGAAGTCCTCCTGCCTTAAATAGTCAAAACAAGTTTTTCTATGTTTTAATCAACACTGCCATTTTTAGATGAAATACAGCAAATGTTCAGAAAGTAGAGTAATACACGTATCAAAGGAGAACTGTCTCTGTTGTTTGCTTCTTCATGGTATGGGTTGTTGCACAGGTCAGGGGTATGTGGCATGTGCAGTACTGGATTGATTGGCAAATGGTCAGCCTGGAAACTTGGCAGTGTTGTCGATTGTTTCATTAAAACCAAGTACAGAAAGCAGCTCATGTTATTTCTCCTACTGGCCAGAGGAGATGGGATGTTTCCTGAAGGTGAAATGCTTGAGCTTGGAGGGAGGAAAGAGCACAAACTGCTAGTGAATGTCACAACCTGGAAGCAATAGAGAATACTGGGGGAGGGGGAAGTGCATGTTGCAATAACAGCCAGTTGTAACATTTCAGAAAATGCTTACACAGATGACTTTGTGTAAGAAAGGAGGGACATGTCATGGTTCAAATGGCAGTACATTCCCTACTATTCCCAGAAAAAGCACAGACAGCTATATGAAAAAAATACATCAAAATAAATATATTTTGAAAGGTATCTTGAGTTCAGTAACCTTACATAGCCCAGACAAAGAGTTTCTTCTGAATTCTGCATTGCTGAGAAAGACAGGCTCCTTGGAGTCCATGGGCTCTGTCAACAGGGCCTACTGCAACATCTCATGGTTGGCTGAAATGCAAAGACACAACTTCCCAAGGTTATTTTTGGGAACCCAGAATATTGTGTGGGTGTGACATGCTCTCCTGAAGCACTGAGCACCTCAGTGGCTTCAGTTGCTTAAACAGCAGCACAAAGAGTTTCCAAACCTTTAAAGTACAATAAACAGGGAGAACGTTTGACTTGTGTTTTTTCCTCCAACTATGACACTGTTTCCCAGAACTCACAAGTATTTTTAGTTAAGTTAGCTAAATACAATTTAAGCAAAACTATTACTTCTCATCCTAACACTGCTTTTTCGACTATGGCTGCGTGTAATGTAGTATGGGAGAAGAAAAGAAAGATATATATACATATATTTATTTTTTAGTTTATGCCTCCATTTTATTTCTATACATGTTTCTGTCAACTGATTTTTTCCTTATTGTTGTTCCTTTGGTGTGAAGTTACTGAGAATCCAAAATGCTTGGGAGAGTGCATGGATAAATTAGGGTGACATGAAAATTAGTAGATTTTGAGATTTAGGTATGGTGCTGAAACCCAAAGGTCTCTGTCTCCATCTGTTGGATTGAGAAGGGCATAGCCCCAATGGCTGCTTGTTTGGGCCCATCACATGGAAATTATAATTTTATTTTATTGTCTTCCACAATGTTCAGTTTAGCCAACATTAGCAACAGCAATGATTGCTCTGCCATGGAGTCAGAAGTTTGTCTTCACTGGAAAATAACAATTGTGGCAAGACCTCTTAAGGTGCTCAAACATAGATTCTACCTCCTTAAAGACAGGCTGAAGTACTTAGAAAAACTTGGGATGTGAATTACTTAGGATGCAGTGCCAATCAGAGTGATGCCTGTCTGACTAAAGTAAGGAACAGACCTGGGCCTTGGAAATAGAAGTTTCTATCCTACTTCACCCAAACGACACACTGCACATTACTACCAGGAGCTTGAGTGTGGAGAGGGCTGTGCAGCCTCCCCAGGAGCTCTCCTCAAAGCTGATTGTTCAGAACTCTAGAGCACACTCTCTGAAGGGTTCTCCACCTCTGCCTGTCCTGGTGTGTCAGGAAACGTGTCATGGACACCACAGGACTTCACAGGGAATAGGCAACCCTGTGATTTGGACAAAATGTGTTTCTAAATGTTAAATTAATATGTGATTGTATTTTTCTGCTCCTAGGACAAAGGGAGAATACTGCCTATAAATGTTGGGGTGAGTTGTTTCTTCAATTAGTACTGATACAGATACATGCACATAAAAGGTAGAAAAAGTGAGAGAAGCTCATTCAGTTTTCAGATATCCTTATATTACATCATGATATTCAAAATAATCCAGGGATATAAAAGATTTCAGTAAATGCCTGAAAGCAAACATTGGAACCACATGGCCTGTAAGGTCCCTTCAAAGCCAAACCATTCTATGATTATTCATTGAGGGATGAAAGGACAGGTTCCTGAAATGCATGTGAGCACCAGCTAGGATTTTCAGCAATACTTCTCTTATGAATTCTCTTGGATGCTTTAAGAAGTTATGAGTCACCTCTCTGTCTTTATGTGTTTAAACGCCCATAAAGATTATCCCTGTATTTGTTCACTAAGAAAATCTCAGACTTGTAAAGATTTAATTAGGAAGCCACCTTGATACGAACTGTGTAGTTCATCTAAGATCTAGGAATTTCAGTCTAGTAGGCAAAACACATCTTTTATTACCTATTTCTCAGTGTTTTTCTCCTCTGTAAGAGAACTTCTGCTGTGTGGCAGCAGATGTGCTGTGTTCCTAGCTGGTCAAATGGCCATTCCCAAGGCTTAAGGAGTGAGGAGTGTTGCTCTGATGCTGGTGCCCTACCTTGGACTTGCTGACTGGTGGGGAAGAGTCAGTCCTTTGAAATGGTGAAAGTTTTCAGTACTGTCTGAAACAATTACAGAGTACTTTCCATTTCTTTGTTGTGTATGGTGTCTCACCCTGTCTCAGCCTGAGTTTTAGAGTTCATCCAGCAGAATTTAGCTGGGTACTCACTTATTTTGGCTTTTAATGAACTTAAGAGTACATTTGACTTTGGATAGTGTTTCCTCCGATGGGTGTTTGGAGCTTCCTGGTTTAGTAGGGTTTTAATGTAGTGCTCGTTAGGTTAATTAACCCACTCAAAGCATGCCCCTTCTAAGGTAGGGTTTTTTCTATTAGCAAATGCAGTCTAAGGTATCAGGCTTACTATCAGGTTTTTCAAGAATAGATCACTTAAATACAATGTTTTTTAAAAAAATCATCACACAAACTGCAATAAAGCCATCCCATCATTGCCTGACACATTGAACAGTCAGATGCAAGGTTGCCAATAGCAGCTCTGAGATGGCAGGTTTAAAACAGATGACACATTTTCATGCACTGCAGGCAGCTGGACTGGTTGACATTGCCCCAGCTCTTCTTCAGAACAGAGAATATTTTTTCTGGGCTGGTGGTATTTTTATTCCTCATAGATTACAAAACAAAACAAAGCAGTTGTTGCTTAGCTACCTCTCTGGAGTGATGGTCTCTCTCACCATTTTGCAACTCTCTAATCTCAATGTTGCATTTTCTGCTTAAAATCTGTTTTTACTGGCTGGTGTTTTATACAGACACTTCTGGAACTTTTTCATCTGCTGGAGTGGGATGGCTGGGTTCTGCTGTCTTAAAACTACAGAAGGGAGCCTAGCTGGGGAGTCTGGGAGAAATCCCACAACCAGGACTCCCACAGAAGCACAAAAACGAGTTTGCTGTAGTTCTAATTCTAATGAAATCGCCCACTTGGAGTGAAAGGGTCTGTATTTCTTTGCCATACCACATGGCTCTGTGTTAAGAATAGATTCATTTTGGATGAGGATAAATGCCAAAAGGCAAAATATCTCACTCCCATCTTCTTCAAAACTTCCTGAGTGAGAAGCTGTAAATTGGCATTTTGGAGTCATGATACTAATTAGCGCAGAGTACAGCAAAATGGAGCAAGCTCAACGTTTTATGCAGTCAGAAACAAACCTGAAAAAATCTCTAAATTGTTTCTTTTGAAGGAGGCAAGACGGGCCCAATGCTCGCAGCTGTACCTTTACCCTTTTGATGCAGCACTGGGGCAATAAGGGAAATCAAGAGTTTTATTTAATGAAGAGAAAAATGTGGGTAACTACTTTACCCACATTGTGGATTCTGTTTGCACCAAAAGGAGGAAAGTATTTGGCCAAGCAGTGTTAGATTTTGGTTACTTTTCCTGGAGAAAGAGTTCTCCAAGGCTTCTGTGTGCAGAATCAGTCTGAGACTACCTGTGTGCTTTGGCCACTGAGCTGTCTCTCTTTGCCTTCTGCCTTTTCCCCTCCGTGGTATTCCAAGCAGCAGTCAGCCATGCTTACAGAAAGAGCCTGGTCTTAAATACAGCCCATTTCCCCTGCTAGTCAACAGATCTTGGCAAATTTCTGTCAACCCTGACAATGCTTAATTTACAGCCTTTAGCCACAATGCCACTTTCTGGCATTGTTAGAGAAATCAGAGTCTGTTCCCATAAAGCTTGTTACTTGACAGAATTTATGTTGCATGACTAATATGGCAATGGCAGCAATTTGCAATTAGCTGTGTGTCTCTCCTTGCCTCCCTGCCACGTGCCCCGGAGCGTACGTGTCTGTCTATGCCTGACCTGCTTCCCTTTACAGTTTTCTTTCTCTATAATGTATTTTTTTGAGCTCACAGAGGGAGATATGTGACTTGGACAACTAAACAGTTGAATTAAAGCTGTAGACTTTACATCATCAGTTTATATCTGGTTGCACTGCACAGTCACTGTCCTCTGCAGGCTTATTGATGTGTGATAGCCAGTGGGCTCAGAGCAGCTCTGCTGGTCACCCACCACCACCCTGCTGGGGTTGTGCTGGGAGCCTTGATGGAGAGGGCCACAGCCAAATACCTGAACACATGAGGTGAAGAAACAATGCTCTCATCCATGGAGCTGGCCCCTCCTGGGGAGGTCTGGGGCATTTTGGCAGGCTGTGCTGGGGACCTGGTGCTGCCAAACACTGCTTTACACTTGACAGAAAAAGCCAAGCTCTAGTCTGGATCAATGTGTGAGTACCCTGCTCCCTGCCAGTGTATGGAAGGTACCTGTTTTGTGGCTTCAGAACGTCCTCCCCAGCTCCCAGGGGGTTGTGACATTACTGGAACCTCTTTCAATCCAATGCAGTCTGTAATTGGACTGATTCCCTTTGACTCTGCTTTCACACATCAAAAAAGACCTGGTGAGGCTGGATGATCCAGCAGCTCTGGAAGGGACAGCTGAGTGGGTTCCAAAAGCAAGGGACCCCCACACCACAGTGGAGGGAGAGGGACAGTGATGGGCAAGTTGCTGCCTCCAATTCCTGCTTGCCCCTGGCAGGAGCAGCACCAACTTGTCTCCCTTCCCCCAGCTGCCGCCGAGATTGCCGAGATTTTAGTGAATCAAAGCTATAGAGTAGAGTTGAGTCAGAGCCAAGGAAAGGCTCTGGCTCAAATCCACCAGCTAAAAATGAGCAAAGCTTTTAAGCCTGACTGGAATCTCCCAAAAACAAACAAACAAAAATCCTTCCCCAAATCCTTGTTGTCTTTTTAATTGATTTTAGTAAAATTGTTCATTGCATTTTCATTGATTTCCCAGATTTTTCTCTTCTTTATCTTCATGCCTGATTATATAAACCTATCCCTGTACAGATGTATATTTTAGATGCTTTCAGTCAGTGGTGGAAAGTGTTCCTTTTTGTGGTGTTTTCATTGAGACAATCAGGGGCAAAGTTCTTGTGGCAGTGCCAGGTCCAATACCACAGGAAGAGCTGTGTCCGCTGGAAACACCAGAGTACAGAACCCACAGTATTTTCTAAAAACACAAAATGGTTTTGAAAGCATGTCAAATACTGCAAAGTCAGCTCAGATTATTATTTTGTCTCAAATTGTTTTTGTTTGTTTTTTAAAGGGGTACTGGGGACCATGACTTTACCTTAAATCTAGTTTTTCCAGTGCCTTCCAGTTATAAGTGCTGCTGTAAAGTAATGGAAATACCATGATGGCATCATTTGCAGTCCTTTAGAGATGCATAGTTCAGTCAACAGCCAGGGAGCTGCTCTACCTGGAGGTTTTGTTGACACTGTGTCTGTTTTTGCAGTCTTTACACTGCAGCAGCATTCAGAAATGCAGCTGTAGCCCTGATTTCTGCAGACTTACATCTGAGTGAATCCTACTGAGATAAAGTGTGCTACTTGTGCACAAGTGCTCACATGAGCACGGGTCCCAGGCTTTAAAAAAACCTACCATGAGTAAATAACGTTATGGAGAGGAAGGTGGGGAATGAATCTCCACCACTAAAATTTAGGCAGTTCTACCCAGCCATTGTCATAAAATGGCAACATTTTTAATTTTCCTCTTCTTTGATAAGTAGCTTAGGGAACATCAATTTGATCTTTTTATTCATCAGTTGATCTTTTATTATCTGTTCAAGACCAGAAGCAAACTACTGAATAAGTTGTTTCTTCCTAAAAGTCTGTATCACAAGAAGAGATTTTAAAAATGAAGACTCTGGAATAGGCAAGCAAGCAAGTGTTGAATGGTGAGGGTTGGAAATAAGTCCCTATGTTTATGGAACAGCTTTCTTTTGCAGGAAGAGCAGCCAACTCCATGTATTAATAAGTAATACAGTGACAATGAGTTAACAGTGGTTGTTGAGCAGAGGATAACAGATGGCCTCTGGGGTGAGTGTGCTCCCAGTCCCAGCTGACACTGTGAGCAGCACAGCACTGCACAACAGGGTTGTGAATGGTGCAAAGCCAGGGCTCTGCATCTTCTCTTGGGACAATTCTTGTTATTGCTGTACAAGCCCTGTACACTTCGACACTCAGCTTGGGGAGGGAGCTTCAGCTACTTCGTTTCAGATGCCAACTTAAAAGTTTCTACTGCTTTCACCTGTGCTATATTTTATTGTTGCTTAATTATTTTGCATGCTGACTTTGTCTTTTTCACCTGTGCTTCAGGTTTTGTGTGCAGGAACAGACTATTGGAGCTGGTCTGCATGCCAAAAAGTCTCCTTTTATAACATGGAACAATTCTTTTTTGAAAGTCTAATACTGTGTTTTAAGGATCTGTTGTTCTCCTTGATTAAAAAATGAAAAAGGAGGACAATTTTACAGTTTATTGTATACCACTTCAAAGACATTATCTGCCTGAGGGAGGGGGAACTTGGTAGAATCATGGAAAAAAACACAGTCAGTGTATAAACACCATGGAAATCAGAAGACTCTCAGAGAAATCTGAGTGAAGCTCCCTGGCTTTGTGCAGAGATGTAATCCATTTTCTCTTTGTATTTACTGTGTCGGCACGGTCTACTCAGGAATTCATGGTGCCATTGCCTCTCTGGAGCTTTTGATGGATCCCGAACTCTCCCCAAGAATTATCCCATGTGACTGTGAAGTCACATCTGTGCAGTGGGTCATTGTCCTCTGATGGGAATTGAAACAGAAATCAACATACTTTTGAGGGCTCTTGCCATGATGTTGGCTGTCCCTGGGGTCCAAGGGTGTTGAAGTCCATCCTCTGCCCTGAACTTCAGAGGATTCTGAAGTTCCTGGAAGGGCAGCTGCAGTACAGCAGGGCAGAGCTGCTCTTACCATCCATATCTGCAATTTTTATGTTTATCAGGCCTTGAGGGTAGAGTCTTTCTGTCTCTTTAGTATTGTGTTAAAATCCTGTTTAGCTGCCATGTATTTCCTTGATTCTTTCTTTCCCATAATCACCAATTAGCAAGAAGTGTGCGTACATGCAGATTCTTCCTTTCTAATTAGCCAATTCATAATGCCCCATGGATTCACTGTCATAAAGGAGTTTTATGTAACCTCTCACTCCTCATGTGCCTCCTCTGTCCAGGTGACACAGTGCAGTCAGCTCCCAACAAAAGCACCCAGACAATTGCGTTTCTAAAAATGCCCTTATTACAGGTTTAAAGTTGATACATGTCAGCCATAAGCAAAGCCCTCATCTTTTCCCATGCTGCAGTAAATGTGATGCTCCTCATTCAGGCCAGCTCAGTCCACTCCTCTGTGAGTCTCCTTGCAGGAAGCCCCAGAGGTCAGCAAAACAGGCACTGTCAGACAAATTAAATATGATCAGAAGTTGCTGAATCTCTATGGTTTAGGAACAAATCATATATAATAGTCAGCAGGAATACAAATATGTGGTGTAAATGAGGTATTCTGTGTCCAATTATCCTCAGGTCCCTTAGCTATTTAGTTATTTATTGCTTTATAGAATTTTCTAAATAAATCCACACAAATGAGGCAGAGGTACTAAATCAAAATTAAGCCAGCACACAGCCATTTACAGGAGTCACAGACAGCACACATAACCCCAGCAGGCCAGCTCTCATCTTACTCTGCAGGTTGTTTATATGCTACATGCCATTTTCTGCCAAAGTAAAGATTCCTATCATCATGGTGGCTTTCTTTGATGTCCAGTGGGGCAGATGCCTTGTACACATGGAGGAAACTGAGAAAGTCTTTGTTCTGCCCGATCTAAAGGTCATGTTTCCCAGAGGGAGACTTCTTCAGAGCCAAATCTTTCAGGATTTTAGTGCTGTCTGGGAATAAGTAAAGAATTGTTTTACGCAAATAATACCTGCATCTTAATAATGAGTTGGGGAGTATTCATGGAGGGATATTTCACTTTTGAGCTCCCAGAGGGCCCAAGTATGGTAGTCTTTTATAGTTTATAGGCATCACACTCCGCTGCAGCTACTGGCATAGAGACTGTAAGTGCTAAACTGGTCTGTGCATGCAACTAACCCAGCACTGGGGCTGCTGCCAGGGATGGAGGCTTTGTGTGCTGTCAGGGACAGGGATTAGGAGCTGCAGGGCAGCTGTGCTGGAGGGGTGACAGTCTCTGACTTGTCTGCCAGCATCACCAGCCATGGGTCAGGGAGAGCAGGCTCTGCTGAAAAGGGAGGGAAATCCCAACTTAATCTGCTTGTGGTAGATCCTCTTTCCTGAGCTCTGCCCAGAGTAGAAAAAATTCCCTGTGAAGGAAAGTGGGGTGACTGAAGATGATCCCTGGCTGTAGTGATGCAGCTGAGAAGCAAAGGCATTAGAAATGTTAAAAGAGTGAAATGGAACAGATTTATGTGAGAGCAGCTGCTTCCCTGCTGCACTGCCGGGTGTGCTGCCTGGTGGGGACTTGGGTGGCACAGCTGTGGTGACCAGAGGACAGGCTTGCAGCTCTCTGCCACTGACTGCTGAGGCTGTTCCTGGGCTGGCTGGGACCTCCATCCATCTCTGGTTAATGGAAACAAGAGGACAAGTGGATGCTTAAAATGGGGATCAAATAAATAGGAATGAGAGGGGGAGATAAGGCAGTGAGAGTGAGGCAGGGAAAAAAGAGGAAAAAGGAAAACCACTGAAACATGAGGTAGGGAGGAGAAAAAAGGTGGACAGTGAGGAAGAAGGGAAACAAAAGTATGGCAAACAGTGAACAGGAGGAGTGCTTGCTTCCTCAGCTGCCCTGACCCTGCGGAGCCAGCTCTCCTGAAGCAGCTCCACCTCCCTGTGAACTGTCCTGCCCAGGGCACAGTGCCCAGCTGTTCCCTTTTCTACAGCAGAGCCTGCCCTCACCTACCTTGTGGAGGGCAAGGTCTGCAGGAGTGGGGAAAACAGCCCTCCAGGTCTGCCTGCTCCTGCTGCTTTCTGAAAGGACTGACCCTTCATGGCATCGGTGCCTCCTATTTCATACTCAGGTCTTCTTAGGAAGACAAAAAGTCATCTCCTTCAAGGGAAGTTTAGGTTTGTGTCTTTGTTGTTTCCTGTTGTGATCAGTTCAAGCTGAGCTGATACAGTACAGGCAGAGGGAGGGGAAGGGGACATCCGTGCTAGCAGATGCACTGTTTCACACTGAGGCACCACTGGGTATGGCAACACAAGGTGAGAATAGGTTCAAAGACCGTGTTTCTCAGTACATACGGTTACTCAGTAAATACGGTTTGCAGAACTAAAGGATTTTGCAAGTCATTCCAAGGTCTGTAGATGTTTGAGCTTCTGCCTCAAAATAGTGTCAGACTCCTCCTGTTGTTCCCCTGGCCTGGCAACGCGGACTTTGCTTTGGTTGTGACTGGGTTAGAAAGGAACCAGTCCAAAACTCCCCCCTACTCCCAGCTGTTTGTGATTCATTACTTCTTGCTTTCCTGTTCTTGGCAGACCCCACTAAGCTATGGATCCTACTGCCTAGTCTCAGAGCTGGGCCCTGTGTCTTGTGACTGTCTCCTTCCTGTTCTGCTTGTCTCCTTTTTTTCTTTTTTTCTGGAAATTTATGGCCACATGCACTAGGATAACTGCAGCTGCTGGTGGGAAAGGTGTACATTGCTGTGTGCATGCATTCACACGGACTGCAGTGTGCCAATTAAATATACCAATGTGTTAAGAAAAATGTCTTTCAAATTAAAATTCAGTAGCAAACTCCCCCTTAATTACTACTCATTAAAAATAATGTAACAGTCAGTTAAAAGCTTTGCCAAACAATAACAATAATCTTGTAAAACCCCATCATGGTGTTCAAGCAATACTTTGCCAAAGATCATTAATTGGGTATGTGTGAATTTTTATGTTCTTCTCTAATTTAGTTTTCAGCCTTTAACTGGAAAACGTGTTCTGTCTGCTGAAGGGACGTGCCATTTGGATGACATGCTGCTTGAGGCTGGGAAGAAATAGGTAGAAGTATTTCTGTGGTGCAGTAGGACAGCAGAGACTGAAGCTAAGCAGGCAGACTGATTTTCAGGGAAGTCACTATTCTGCAGCACTACCTATACTCATGCCGGAAAGCCGCTTTGCTTTCCTGCCAGATGGGAAGTTATGACCCGGTTACAGGAGCCAGTAGGCAATCATTTTTCAAAGAACAAAAGAATGAGTAACTGGGAAACGTTGAGGTGGATTAAAGATCTAAGGGAAGGAGTTCCCATCTGTGTAGCTGGAGGCACTCATCTGTCCAGAAGAGGGGTGGAAAGAAGGTGCTGAGGTTCTGGTGGAGTAGGGTCCAGTGCTGCTCAACTGTGGGTCTGAAAGTGGCCCCCAGAGACACTGTGGCAGATGACACGTCCCATGGAGATGGATGCTGCTTCTGGGCCTCCTGCTGCTTCAGTCTTGAAGCATCTGCAGCCAGAAAATGAGAATGAGGAACAGAAAGTCTCCTCTGTTGATTTGCTATGGCGTAAGTTGTACAAATGCCATGGGGATCCCCCTTTAACCTCAACTGACAAGTGAAGGAGAATCCTTCTATTGCTTATAGTACTGACATCTTTGTTGCACAGTAAAATGAGATGTAGGTAGTTCCGTGCTGTGAGCAAATGTAAGCCTTTGATGTAGTTGTGTTTGATAAAGTCAATATGATAATATCAATGTCCTTACAAAAAAGGCTTAGTCTTGATGACTATTTTTGCCAAATAGTCTGATCTTCTTTGTGGTCCACGTGGATACTGAACCACGTGGGAAAAAAACTAAACCCACAAGAACCTAAAAGTGAACAGAGAGGTTTTGTAACTGCATCTTTTGAAGACCTTAAATATCCACATCCTTGAATAGACTTTTATGAACAAAAAAGATGCTGAGGTTTTCACACTGGAAGTCCTTGGAAGTCAGTTTCTTTCCTGCTTCACTGCCAAGGCCCAGCCCAACTTTTTCAAAACCTGATAAAATTGCAAATGCCTGAAACGGGATGGAGAGCAGCAATACCTCAAGCAGCTGATGCATTCACAGTGAGACACTGTAACAGAGGTAACAAGCAGATTACTATATATGATCTCAGGTGAGAGTAAATGACTACAGTTTTCAAAACTAAGTGCTGATGGAAGAGCTTTTAAACCTGCAGTTAGGCAATTTGAATGAAATGTTAAGAGAAGACTTTCACGTGACATTAACTCCAAGGGTATATGATGTGATTTTGAAGAGGGACTTAAAGATTAATGGGTTTTGGGTTTTGTTTTTTTTAACCTAGAAATACTCTATATAGATGCTGAGTTATCCCATTCTGACTGAGTATGCTGACTGCACCAAAGGCTGTCTGTGCTTTAGTTTTTGAAATGCCATTTGGGTGCCTTTCAAGGAATTTGGAGCTGACTTTGAGCTGGGCTTTACAGAACTTGTAAACAGAAACGTTTCTCATTCTGAGGATTGATGCTAAATTCTTTGCTTTTTTTTTTTTTAAGATAATTAAGATAAATTTTGTCTGTAGTCATTGTAGTGTTAAGAAGAGTTAGCTGAGTTGAACAGATGTAAAGCAAGGTAGCCTCTGCTGTGGAAAGGGGAACTTGAGGTCTTTGAATTTTGCTTTACTTTGCCAGAGCAGATCTAACAGACTCTCTGTGTGTGGAGACTCCAAACTGAGAATCACACTGCCTGGGCAGGTAAGAAAATAAACAGTGAATTTGCAGCCCTTTTAAGTATCTGCTGTAGGAGTGTCACTGGAGGTTCTCAAAATGGAAGGCACCTGGAACTGGAAGTAATTTCTCAAGTTTTGTCTGAATGTTTCACTCAGTACCTGTGGGAGTTCTGTATGGAGCAGGAATGAATAGATCACTTACATAATGCTATAAATGTACTTCTTGAAGGGAGTTCAGCTTTTCTTTAAACTGTGAGTGCTGTCTCTGGGACCACTTTTCCTCCCAGCTGTCTGAAAAAACTTATTTCCTCCCTTTTTCTCTAGAATTCAAGCAAGTTTTTTGTAGTTTCCAGGAGTAGTTACCTGTTGAGGTAATGATGGTAGTGAAGGATTTTGGCCCAGGCCAGAGGACTGCACAGACTGTATTTTAAGATGCACTCACAATCACGTGGCTGTGCAGCTGCCTGCTCCTCTTCTCTGGGATGAGTGAGCTCTGTGTGCTGCTGAGCAGTTGCCTTTCTTCAAAACCCTAAAATCACATGCTGACTAGAGAGATTACTTTTCAGTCAGGGCATGGTTGTAATTATGTTTAATGTATTAAAGGCATAAAGAGCCAGAGCCAGTAATTTTTATGACCTGTGTAATGACAACCATAAAACCAGGAGATTTGGTTCCCCAATCACTTTTGTGCTCTTGTGCTTTGGAGTTGGGGATGGAAGATTTAAAGTCAAATTTCAAATAGAACACATTTGGGGTTTTGATATAGTGACTTTGTTTCTGCTTAATGCATTTTCTTGAATTTAAATCCTTTTTTCATACCACTTGTTCACTATTTTGCTGGCCACTGTAGAAGTGGATTAAACACACAACAATCACATGAGGCAAAAGGGCTTTGAACAAAGACTTTTGGCCTTTTTTTGTGTTCTGGGGACATACACAGTTATTGGAGTAGGAGGATGACCTGGGTCTTGAAGGTCAGTCCTCTGTTATTATGGGCATCCACAGAATTAAATGTCTTTCATAAATGCGTCCTGTACTGTCTCTCCCTAAAGTATTTAGCAGATGACAGTTAATAGATTATTTTTCTTGGTATGTGTTTTCTGTTGTGAAGTTCTGATTGTGGAAGTCTTGCCTCTCATGTGGTGAGGCTGTTCATATAAAAAAAAGACACTAGAATGGGGAAGAATTGAGGGCTGTATCTTGCAGACTGCTGGGTCATTAGGCTAGAGGCCAAATTTGTGATGTTTGCATGTAACATCAACACTTAATTAATGTTACAACAATGATGAATATTCATGACCGTCTCATTCAAGTCTTCCTCCTTGTATTACATTTCCTATTAGATTTTAATAAATAAAGTTTTCTTTAGGCACTGTTTGTCTGTTAGCAGTGCATGATAAAAAACTGTCCAGTATTAATGTGTTGCAGTTTTTGTGCCTCACCTTCTCCCCTCGAGATGAACCACTGTTTAACTGAGCAGCTTTCATGTCTGCAGACTCCATTGATTTATTTCATGCAAGCCCTTTGTAGCTGTGTTGTTACTATGGCAATAAGAAAACATAAACAGAATAAATGAGTAATGGCGATAAGGAATTGTTAGCTGGCAACAGAGATGATACATTTTGACCCTTTATGAGATTTCTTTGTTGTCTGAGGACAAACAACAAAGGAAAGGGATGGATTTCATCTGTCATGGGGATGGTATCCAGGTGAAGAATATGTGGAGTTAAGAAGGGGGTGCATTAACTTCAGGACAGCCTTAGACCTTTGGTACCTGTGACAAAACTCTGGGCCCCAAAAAGATTTCCAGAAATGTTGGAATGAAGACCCAGAATTAGTTGCTCTTATTCTGTCCTGGAATGTGAGCTGTTCTGGCTGTTGGGGATGAGTAGAACACACCTCATTCAAAAGACAGGAGCAGCAGTATGCTTTATTATTATTAATAATAATAATAATTTGACAGTATTCAATAAATTTGATGGTATTTAAGAAAATTTAACAGTTGTTTCTTACAGGTCAGTAAGTTTGATGGCAAGGTTCACCTTATTAATTACTGGATGGAAGAAACATACAAAGGAAAATTGGATTAGAATCCAGTTAGTAAGATTCACACAGAGACCACAGACCTTCCTGTTGAGTCATGAGGTTAAGAGTGGACCCCCTTGCTTTCTAAGCTCCTTATGAAGTCTCAGTGCAACTGAGTCAGTCTTAGTCTCAGACTTGGACAAAGGTGTAAGTCTAATGAAATGATCTCTGTTAAATTTATGCTAATTAATATTGAGTAGCTACACAGATTAATAATATTTCATTAGAATTAATTCAGCATGCTACCAGTCACTTAGCAAGGGGATCTCTCTCTGCCTTGGGCAGGGAAGGCTCTCTTAGGTAAGGAATTTCAGACCTGGAGAGGCATCCCTGTCCAAGGGGAGACTCATGGGTGCTGCTGTTCAGCTGCAGCTATGGGAGAGCTCAAATCTGCTGATCTGAGGGTAATATTTATATAGTGAAGTAGTTGGCTGTTAATCAATAGTATAGAAAAGATACATGTTTTTGCTTTAGCTATGATATTTTATTCTGTACTTAGGTTAACTTGCATTTTTGAGATGATCTTTCAAAGTATATTTCTGAGGCATCTTCAGTCCCCTGTGTGTGAGCCAGGACTCTGAGCCCCCAGGCTCACACAGGGACTGGGGCTTGTTGCACCTTCATCAGCGTGAACCAAAGTACAGCCTGTGCTCAGGCATGCCTGTCACACTGCCCCGCTACTCTGCTTCTGTAGGAATCAATTGTCATCTGTGAAGTGCTGGTTGGATTGAACTCCTCCCATTTTTTCACCTCCTGAGAGATGCCGGGTCTCAGCAGCTCCTCTCCACTCAGCAGGAGGAAGGGCAGTGCCACTGAATCTGCTGGAGGAGGATTGGATGTGACCAGGGGCCTCTCGGATCTCACACATCCCCAGGGACCCTGCTGAGCCAGAGCTTTGCCACAGGTTTGCGCAGTCTTGACCCCATGAACTGCAACCTGCTGGGCTGGGGGCACTCCAGAAAATGTAATTGCTAAGTCATGTGTGGAGCTGGTAAGGAAAAAATAACAGTTCACTCACACAAGAACTGGAAATCATGTTCATAGCATGGCCCCTTGCTGGTGTGAATCTCTGGAGCCTGCTGCAATGACAACTTCTGATGCTTTCCTGCATCCCTCAAGTAGGTTCTTTGCTGACTGCTCATTCATATCTGTTAGAAATGCTGCAGGGCATGCAGAGTTATGTGTTAAGGATTTCTGCTACAGTTGCACTCAGAATTAATCTTTTGAGCTGATTTCAAGTTTAGATCAGGTTTGCCAAATTTTTTATTTTGCCCAGACTTTTCAAGGAGTAAGGTGCTGCACAGCAGGAGCTAAAGTACTAAAAATTTGCCATCTGTGTTAAAATTCATTTGAAATCTAGGGATTAATAATTGCAAAAGCAGTGAAATAATGACTAGTGACTTTATAGCTTCTAATGTAAACAGATGACAAGAAGGATGCTAAACCTGTGTGTTGCCATTGTTTCCTTTCTTATTTTTAAGGACTGTTAATTTTAATATCCTCTGTTAGGGAGTCTTGAGCTTTATAGGACATCTAGAAAGCTGTTGGCCATGAAACATAGTTAGCTGCAGCTGTAAAAACTGCAGCTTTCAAAATAATAGTCAAGAAGGTCAGGTCCTCACCTGGGGGCATCTTTGCTACTATCACTACTCATATTAATTAATGTAATCTGGTGCCCCTTAATTAGGCCTCTTTGAGTGATGGTAATGGCAATAAACTGTTGGTGCACAAAAGCACATTTGCCTCAGAAGACATGGAGTTGAAGTTAACAAGAAATGCAAGGTTCAGGACCAGAAATACTGGAGGATTTTTTCTTAGCGTGAAAGTTGAAGATCTTGGTATGTGTTAGCCTGAATTTTGTGGTTGGCATATGCATTATAAGGCATAATATTGTAATGCAAAAAATGAATATATTGTTTGTAGACACTCAAAGCCTATTTATATGGTATAAAACATGGTTTTCTGCTGGGACAGCACAGAGACAGGACTGTGAGAGCTGTGGCTGTGTAGGCCAGGACTGCATTTACCTTTGTTTCTGATGCATCTGTTGAAACAGGTGCACTGTAAGTCTCAGGGAAGCTGTGCTGAGGAGCACCACATGTCTCACATCTCCTGAGCAGGGCCAGTACCAAGGGGTGTTCTCCACAAAGATTCCCCTTGGAGAAACAAAGACCTTGTTCATTGCTTTCTTGATGCTCCAATGAGAGCACCTTCCAGAAGATGGGATTTATGAAAGTGGGAAGCTTTGGGAGTATGCAGTAATGACAGTTTCCTGGTAATTTGCAATAGCTGTTTAATGTATAGAAAGTCAGAGAACAAAGAAATGGAATATAGATTTATCAGTATCAAATTGATTTCTAGATATAAATGTATGTATAGATTTATTTCCTAGTCTCCTGATAATACTTGCTCCATCCTCCTTGGCTTAGTTGCAGGAAAGCCAATGTATTGCATTTGAACTATTAAGTTAAAATCACAGCTTCCTAGCAAAGAGAAATTATTCTCTTTTCAACATGGTTCATAGCTAACCTGGTACTATTCAGTATATGGACACAGCTTTTAAAAGCTTTAGTTATCATGGGCATGATTTCATACTGAAGCACTGTTGTACTCTCTGACCATCCCCTTAAAACAAGCCAAGATAAAAGAAACATTTTTTCCATTTTAAGCAGTCATTAGGCATTATGCAACTATTTCCTTTTATATTTTCTAGTTTGCCAGAACCTCATTGAGCTTAAGTATGGTAAGTGTGGCTAGTCTGTTGTTTTCCAATAAGCTTTCCTCTATCTGTTTATAAATCTACAAAAACTTCATTTGAGTTTGTATGCTCTGGGGGTGTCAGTAAGCACTAACTGAGATTTGTATTTTGTTTGAGATATCTGATACTATACAGTTACATCCTGCTAGGATTCCTGGTGTCCTTACTAGAGTACATAGTTAATCCCAGCTCTTGTAATAAACAGTGAAATTCTCTCTTTGGGGACTGACAAAATCAGTCCAAGTGCAATCCTAAGGGTAAGATGTAATTCCTACAATGTCTAGGTTGTCTGATTGAAAATGAATGTCTATTATAAACATGCTTGTGTACAACACCAAGCTGTGTTTCACCAAGAACTTAAGCACAAGCATAACTTAAAATTCTGATTGTAATAAGATACATTTCTGTGCTGGACATGCCGAGCCTTGGTTTTCAACAAAAATTCCATGGAAGCCAGTGCCTGTTCTCTCCCTAGGGATTTCCTATAAACTGGGATTCAGCTGGTTAGGATTGATAGATACACCTTCTGTGTCCAGCTGTGTGCCTGCATCCCTCTGCAATCCCTCCCACAAGGTCTGCTCAAACTATTTTGGACTATTGCTCAGCAGTTGTAGCTTACACAGCTACCATAAAAGGGTTTACAACCTTTCTTTGTGCCTTTTAAAATGTTTTTAAATACTTTGAGTTAAATGAAAATAACAAGTCCTTTACCTCTATGAACTAACCAACCTTCAAATCTGAGGAGGGAATAAAAAGTTTTTCAGAACAGCATGCTTCAAATTACATAAAAGAATGATCTCCAGTGGAATAAAAGAGCATAGTGTCTGCCACACACCTATATTCACCCAAAGTAAAAGAATAAAAAGAATATATTTGTGAGATATCGATTCTTCTATAATATTCTAAGGAATCATTGCTATTTTTACTAGATCACACTCTTAGGGTTTTTTTTCATCAGTTCATTTTGAAAGCTTCCATTTGCTGTGTTCTGAGGACATTTCTTGACAGTTAATTATTTGGCTCCAATGTCTCTTCACTCCAAATGCCCTAGACCCTGTCTCCTTCTTAATTTACATTTTTTATTCATTTGATGTAGTTTTAAAATTTTCAGTGTAGAACAAATTGCTTTTTACTGGAAAGTAATTTTCATTGTTTTCAAGGAGAATAAATGCTTCATTCAAAATTGTATATCATGAAGGGCTTTTCTAAATCAAATATGTTAAAGAGTGTCTTAATTCTCTTTTTTAAAGATTAACTTCATTTTTCTCATACACTAATTTCCCTTGGTATGTAAGTGTGGGTATCCTGCTGAAGCTCAAATCCCAATCCTCTGCCAGCAGGTAGCCAGTTCTTTGAGCTCTCCTATCTCCTGAGCTCCTTTGGACCTGAAACACAGGCTCCTGCATTCCTCCATGAGTTAAAGAGTTGATGGGAATTTCAAGTTGTTTAGTTCTGGCATCTAAACTGTGTGACTGTGAAAATGGTAGAGGTTCATTATCCTCTTTTGCTCCCATTCATGTACATAGAGCTGAACTTCATAACCCCAGGAAGTAGCCACAGTCCCACCAACCAGAGGATTCACAGCAAAAAAAAAATACTCCAGCTTTCTACCTTAAAAGGTACCTGTGTACCTTAAAAACATCAATTTTTCTGCACCTGCTTGTTTACCTTTTTCTGCTCTTCAGCTGGGTAGGTAAGTGGGGATCCTCAGAGTGTCTGTGCATCAAGGAATTGAGTCCTGAAAATAACTGTGCTCAGGACACTGCTTCTGTTGTGTTCAGGGAAAGAGAAGTCACTGCTGGAAATCAGTTCTACAACAAGAATTACCTTATCAAGGATCAAATAAGAAATGTCCTGAATCCATAAATCAAATCATGATGTTTTTGTGTGTGATCTGTTACCTATATCAACTTGATTACTTTATTTATGGCCCTTTTTTAGGAAGCTCAGGTTCACTGTTCATTTGGGATTTTCCTTCCTAAGTTCAATTGTGTTTCTCTTCCAGTCTGGAGTCTTTTTTCCCTGAGCAGACAGGTTTCTTTACTCCCACCTTTAAATGGCATAATGTTATGTACTTGCAAGTCATTCAGCGTGTTCATGTAACCAGAAACATAGATTTTTGTGTTCCAACTCTTCTGCAATGTTGAAGAATTTTTAAGTATACATTCCTAGTGTATGACCTCTTTGGCTGTGTGGTGATTATTAATATTACAGAAGCAGCTAAGAGGAAATTACATCAGTAGATAAGATGAACTGTGCAATAGCAGAAGCTTTATTCACACTGAATACGCCATTCATTTGCACAGAAAGATCATTTCTCAATTCAAAGAGGAATATTCTAATTTAAGTCTAACTTCAGCCATATGTCAAAATCTCTACAGAGACAAAGCTTACCACTGTGCAGTGATCATGTAAGAAACACATTCCCCTTTGTGGATGGGCACATGGTAGGTGCATCAAACTCTTGGAGCGCTTGTTTTTCCTGACAAGAACTCTTTTTATATCAGAACATATTTCAGTTTAGTCCATTTTCTAATTTAATGTAAAGAGTCCAGAAATAGGGGAAATTGGGGAAATACCATAGTCAGTGGTCTTCAGGTTCACTCCCTTCTAAACCTAGGCTGGGTTTTTATTACTAATTTAATCTTATTAAAAGATTACACTTTTATTAAAAGATTATGTTTTTACATTACACTGAAGAAGTAAAATTTCAAAATACACCTCCATGAAATAAAATAATACGTAGAAATTTAATTGAACATGGGGGATAATGACAGATCCCAAGCAAAGAAAGTTAAAAGGAGTTCTCTGCTTAGGTGCACATGAAAAAGCAGGAAACAGTGATCTGGCTGCTGAATCAATCTTAGCAGTAGGGCATTGTGGAGATAACAGTTTGTGTTTTGTAGCATTCCTGCTAGTCTGGGGCCTCAGCCCATTGAAAGGGGGAGAGAATTTCTGTAGCAATTGCTGTCCTTTCTGCCAGATCCTGTCGAGAAGAGTTCGTAACCAACTGCTCTCCTCAAAACGCTCAGCACAGCCACCCACCCTTCCTATGCTCTGCTTGCTTCTGTGCTTGAACACAGTGGGATTCCATGGGTTCATTTAGATTTAAAACCACGTGCTGTCTGCCTTTGGTCACCTCTGTTGGTATAAATCAGAACCTAACAAGGAAGGACTAACTAAGTGGGCCATGTGGTTGACAGGCTTTGCACAGGCCTGTGTCTCCACTCGGGTCATGTCACAGCACCATCATCACTGTCCCTGCAGGTCAGAGCAAGGTCTTTTCCTTAGCCATAAGCCTTAGTGCAATGAAATGTTGGAAAGGGAGTTGTAGCAAAATAATGATTTCATCCTGAAGCCATAAGGGGTTTGCAGAGAACCTGTCTCCAGACATGACTGACTTCTTGACATTGGCATACCCAGGTGAACATCATTCTCTGATAAATACTTTGGGGTTCCTCCAGGTTGATTTGCTTATTCTTGGAAGTTTATGCTAGTGATCTATATACTTCTAATTTCACCATGTAAGCAAAGATAGAGGAGGATTGGGAATGATTAGCTTCAGAGAGGAGTTTGTTTTCTAAGTTCTTAATTCTTACATTCAAGCCAAGGAGTCAGGGAAGAATGACAGAACTGGTGCAAACTTATACTCTGCTGAAAGAACAAATTAATTGAAGCCAGGAAGACTCTGAGGTAGGTAGAGTGATGAGTGAAAAGCAGGTTTGTTTTGTTTATAGACATGCTCAGTTTTAGTGGCATTTGTTGCTTTTTGGGTGCATGTATTTATTTATTTTTGCCTAGCTGTTTGTTAGCCTGTTGCTACTTGCCAGGATTTAGGCAGAAGAAAGTTTGCTCAAATTGCTGGTTATATTGCAGATAGATCTGGCCCAGTGTGTCTGCCTGGTCATTTAACTGCAGCATTGACATGGTTATTGGTGTGTCTCCTCCCCTCGATTACATCGTACATTTTCTGTCTCCAAAGAGAGGAGAATTTGGCAAGGAGAGCCAAGAAGGATCTGGCTCTTTCCTGTTGTTCTCTCTCTCTCTGTTACTGAGAGTAGGGCAGTCTCATGGACAGCTCTAAATTTAGCTGCTAATTTTCATCTTAGGAGTCAGTTCTACTTAGATTTTGGCTAGAGAGGATACCTGGATGAGATGAGAGTTCTGGGTTTGGTATCTACTGAATTGCATCCTCCTGAGAATATCCCTGTGTACTTTCTTTAAGATCCCCAGATGCTTCCAGGTTATAAAGCCCCAGCTAAGTCCTGGTCTGACTTGTTTGTCAACAGTTTAAGAACTAGTTCAGAATAGGACTTAATTTCTCAATATCCCTTTGAAAAGGATAATACAAAAGGCAAAATTACATGCCTTGGTGATCTATTTACATGTAGATGTGTAGGCAAGAGAGTTTTTCCAGAGGTTACCATCTTTCTTGACATAGATGATTGGAATTCATTAGTGAAGCTCTGTATTTGTGGTCACTGGTCAAAAATTTTTGCAGTTAAGAGATTGGAGAGAGATGGGGAGAATGGCATTCTTTCAGAATGAAAATATCCTCCCTTACATTTCCTTCCTGCCTGCTGTAACCTGACTTTGAACAACCTTCATTGTATGCCTACCTGAGATGTTAATTTTTCAGATTACGTTTGACATTTGCCCATAACTGGAAAAGACAGAACTTAGGAGAGCAGATTCCACAAAGCAAACACTGAAATCCAAAAGGGAGATGTCACACCTACTGTGTGGTTCCACCAGCAAAGTTCTTCCTCCACATCAAAGTATTTAAACAGGATTATAGGTCATATATGCCTTGTATATGTAAGACTGATGGTGGTATGATCATAATGAACTGCATTACTAGTACTGCCTTCCACAGTTTCACTCAAGTTTATCCTTTCTACTCAAATCAACTTTTCATGTGTTCTAAAATAATGAGAATATTTGCATAATATGTAGATTATAAACAATATGAATTCTCAAAAACTTTTTTTTCAGGATCAGAAAGGTGAGGACTTTAGTCAGATATTAAACAGACAAAACTGGTGTAGTTCCTAGATTTCTAAGCAGCAGCTCCAATAATCATCAGCCAAATATCTCTCCCTATTAAAACAGTAATTTTCATGCAAAATACACCAGACATCACAGGATTCCAGTAGTTCCGGCCCATTTGTCTGCTGCTGCTAGGAAGTTGTTTAGTCTTTTGTATCACTCTCTGCTGACGTCTGCTCACTGAACAATGTCATCAAATTTCCTGTTTTTTGGCTTGTGGAAAGTAGCTCCCCCACCTTATGCTCAGGCTTTGCTGCGTGGAGATCCGTGGAGCCGGATGCACCCAGCAGACAGGATGTAGGGTTAAATGCAGCAGAGCTAAATCAACAAAGTAGGTGTTCACTTGTGAACCAGAGCTGCCTACTTGCCAGGGGGATAAAGCTGACAGTTCAAACATTGAGCAGTGATGAAATACTTGTTTCAGGTTGTGGGGTTTTTTAATGGCCTTTGGATTTTTTTCCATGAGTTTATGTTAGCAGCTTCCTGAAGCAGCCTGAAATAGTTTATAATGTGGTGCTGTGTGATGTATTTGTGAAAACACCTCTGCCAGGTATTCACAGCATTCTGCTGCTGGTGCTGGAGTTCCACAGGCAGAGGGGCTGCCAGCAGTGTGTTCATCAATAACTCCTCTGCTGCCAGAGCAGCAGTCTGGTGCTTAGCCCAGGAGTGCTGACACTCTGCCAAGGGGCTGATCCCCTTACGTTTTTGGATTGCTTGTCTTCTGACCAGTGCCATGGGGTTGTTAACTTCCACCTGGGTAAGCACCAGCAATAAGCAGAGCAGACCTTTGTTCAACAGGTCCTCCAGACAAAGCTTGGGGTGCTTCCACTGATAACACCAACACTGTTATGTTGACCTCCTGTCATCCATGGCAAGAGAGAGCACCTATTGTTAGAGAAACCACTCAACCTTTAGAAATAGGGCATGCTGTGTGCTTTATGGAACCTGAGTCTTGTGCTCTCCTCTCTCCGTTCCCCCCAGCTTAGTGTTGCTCTATCTTGGAATTCTATTTTTCCTTTCTTCAAAGAGCACTTGATCATTTAATGAAAACAATTCTTGTAAGGATATTCCTAAGACCCTTTATTAAAACAAAACAAAAGAAAACAACACCCCCAAAGAAACCAAACCACCCCCACCCCCCAAACCAGAAAAATAAAAGTCCCACAACATAGAACATTTGGAGTCAACTTGTAGAGCACTGAAAAAATGCAGGAGTATCTGATGACAGACAGAACTGCAGGGTATGCTGGAGTAATTTATAGGAACTATCCCACCATTTGGGGCATTGTGTTTTTCTTTATTTTTTAAAGGTTTTTATTAAGGTACAGCCAGAACATTTTGCTTACTGCCTTTATCTACTAAATTCAGTTTGTTTGCAGCATCTCACTGATGCTTGCAGTAACTGGAAATAGTCTGAGTGTGTGAAGTACTGAGTGTGGAGCATGTGGGCTGTCACCTCATTGAAATGCTGAGTTCTTGTCATAATTTCTGACATCTTCATGCTTGGATCTCTGCAGAGACAAAAATGCTGTTTGCCTCAGAGTATCTTCCATTAGAATGAGAAAGGAATATAAGAGGGTTCCCTTGCAAGTTCCAAGTTCCTGTTCTTGCAGCATCCTGCATCCATAGTGGGGTCCCATAGTCAGTACGTAGAGAAATGGACTGGGTGCAGTACCCAGACATGGGTACCTGTGTGAATCTGCCTTACATCTCCATGTGTGGGCTTGCATTTGGAATTGGCTTGTCTCAATAAAATCATACCAATGCCTAAACATGAACATTTTCCAAGACAGGCTGCCAGGTTGGATAAGATGTGGTTGACTTGCACTTCAGTCAGTTAAACCTTTGTGGTGCAAACCTTGCACTTTGCACAAATGAAAATAAAGAAGTTGATCTAGTCCTTGGTACAGACCTTCCTGAAGTGCAGGACCCACATCAGTCACCTTCCGATTTGGAACAAGCACTGTCTGCTGAGGGGGCTCAGGAAAGAAGCAGGAAAGGAGATGGCTGCAGACAATGAGTTCAGTGCCTAGGCAAAGGTAACACTTCATCCAAACAATTGGCAGGGGTTTCTATCCCTTTGTTTCTTCTCTGCCCTTCTTCCTCCCTGTGTATTGCCTGTTCCCTCCCCTCCATGTTTTCTGAGGTTCATCCTATATCTGTGCTTTCCCATCAGATAACAGTGGTGGTGTTTGATTCTTTTCACCTCTGCCCCCACCTCCAGTACTATTCTGTTGGCAGAACTATCCCCTTAAATTTCTCCTGTGCTCTTTCCCATTCCCCATCACAGCTTGTGCCAGAGTTTGAACCTCTAAAGGTGTTACAGCCAACACAAATAACCTTCAGGGTTACGCTTCCTGTGTGGCAAAGGTGGACAAAACTCCCAGTTGCCTGTGTGGACTGTGGGGCTGGGTAGACCCCTGCATTACTGGGGAGAGGGCACTGGGGGGCTGTGCCCCCATGTTCTCCACAGAGCTGTGGGCTCTGCCAGCAAGGGGGCCCAGCAGGCCTGAGACAGTCTGTTCCTTATCCTGCAGTGGAAGAGGAGAGCTCAACAATTTGTGTCTCCAGGGCATCCTAGTACCACCCTTCTTCCTGGGGCCCTTGACAGGGACTGAGCCAAAGGGCTCAAAATCTGAGCCTCTGTCTCCCACTCCTGGTTAAATTTATTCATAACTTGCCCTCATGGAGATCTGTAAAGTACAGGTGCGAGCTAAAACTCCTGAAAAGATGTCATTCATTTTATTTCTAACAAATAAATTCCAGATGCTTGCCCCTAACTCCCAGAGTGCTGATATGATCAGTTTGGGGCTCCAGTTGTTCAGTCTTGTATTAGATGACAGAACAGAGAGTGAAATGAATGCTCACCATTGCCAGTGCTTTGCAGTCAATGGAACACAAGTTTTTCTAACAAGAGGGAACTGAGAGAGTTCCAGATGAGACTGGGAGGGTTGAGTTGAGAAAACAACTGGCTGGCACTGCAATGATGGAACACTAGTAACTAGATTTAAAAGAAAATTAAAATAATCTTGTATGACATAAAAGGTGGAAATAATGGAACATTTCAGAAAGAAAATACGCTCTCATGTACTGGAAAAAATAGGTCTATACTTATCATAAGGTGTTTCTTGCTGCAGACTCTGTGCAAAGCTTCTTATGTGGGAAACATTGATTTGCATAGTGCTGCTTGCAAAGGCTGTAGCTTAATTCTCAAAGTGAATATTGGGGGAAGAAGTGATTTTCTTTGACTGGTGGAGCCAGCCAAGAGATTATTCTTACTCTAGAAAAAAAATAGGAAGGCAGGCCAATGGTAGACCTGGTAATTTTATATGCCTTATGTGCCATGCAGATTAGAAAAAAATAGAATGGGCTAAAAATACAGAGCAGAATTGCAAAGCAAAATCATCAGTTAAGCTATTAAATTCTCATAAACACACTAAAATTCTATCTAGAAACTTGGTCTGAAGTAGAAATGTAATATGTGCAACGTGAGTTGTGGCACCCATGGCTTCATATTTACAGTGTCAGAAAAATATTTTACCCAACATGGGCATATTTCTCTTGTAAGAAATTTAAATTAGTCGTAAGTGTTGTAAGCACTATTCATTTATGGCACAAACAAGCCATGCTTCACTTCCTTCCCAAAGAGCACGTGGCTAGCAATGGCAGGGCTGTGTTGTTTAAGAATAAAGAAGGGGGTGAGGCTGGAATACCACACACAGTTTGTTGGCAATGGATTTGTTGGATTTGTCTGACAAAGGAACTCCCAGGTGATCAATTACTCAGCATTCAGGGCCAGCTGGGAAGAGAGGGAAGGACATGGAGAGTCATGATGGACCTTGGTTTGTACTAGTGCCCTTTTTAGCTTTCTGTGGAACTCACAGAGAAGGAGATGTGCAAGGACACAGAATCTGAGCAGCAAATGCACCAGATAACCCCTTCCACTCGCAGGAAATAGTCAGTTGTGTCACAAAACCACTGCAAACCTTGCTTGCTTCATCTGGAAAGTATTTCTGGGTACAGCCTCATAGTGTGGCCTGCAAATTTTGTTACTCTGTTTTGGTGGGGAACATACTGTGAGTAATTTATGTCTAATGGAGTAGTGGTTTGATGCCACCTCTAATGTGTTCCTGCTGTTTCATATAAGGGGTGGGTTTTTTTTGCTGGAATATATTTGAAGGTTCTTAGCAAAATTAGATTACAGAATATAACTGGATTAAATTATGTGTCTCACAGTATATTCTGAAGTCATCCAGAGTACAACATATTGGTTCAAATTAAGCAGTGAAGAAAACAATTAGAACTGTGGTGTTCCATGGTAGGTGCTTAGACTGTACATGGTAATGGCTTATAGACTTAGTCAAAATATATTCCTGCTGCAACCTATTACTAAAATTATAAAGTTCAACACTGGGCAGCACACCATTTGTTTTGTCTTCAGAGGATGAGGACAAAAGAGATGCAGAAAAAGCTGCTAACCACACAACTATGAATGTGGTAAGAACATTTGTCCTGGCTTAAAGGAACATGCAAACACATAAAAGAGTCAAATGAAATTTCCCAGAATTGAGAAAAGCTTCCATAATCAAGGACACAGTTCTCTCCTAGATCTATAGCAATAATTACAGCCTTATGCTCAAAGTTCAGAGAGGAGGAAAAAGAAATCAGGTGAAATATTTGAGTAATAAACTTTTCAGGAGTCAGATCTACATCATTCTTCAGTGAGTTTATAGATTTACTTCTATTTTTTAATTCTCAAAGCGACCTATAGTTTGGAACTGTTAATAAAGTGAGTCTGGTTTTTCCTTTCTGTTGCTTACATATGAGACATTAGACTTTATACTAAAAAACTACTCATCTTTGATATCTAATTATTTGTAATGGGTTATATTTAGTGATTCACATAGGCTATTTTTCCTATTAAACTGGTTTATAGAAATGCAGTATAATTTTTGCACAAAGGAATGGTTTTGTTTTTTCCTAGTTCTACAAATTTCCAGCTACGTTTTGTGTCCTAGAAGTCTGGCTGAGCTCAGAGTCAGGCCATGAAAACTGCACTAAATTGCATATTTCATTAATAGAATTTTTCTGTTTGCTTTGGACGTTCTTCCTAGTATTGCGTAGCTTGGGGGAAAAGGCAAAAGAAAATAAATGAGTACAGTTGGTTTTTTACTCAGCTTTGCTGGAGATACAGAGCAGTTTCTCTTCTGCCTGTTGCAGGCAGGTCTGAGGAACTCTAAGTCCCCACAATTTGGTCATGCAGATACAGCGTCCATCCTCCCCAAGGGAGGACACTGAGGCTTGCAAATTAACACTTCCTGCTACAATTTCTGGTAAAAGCTCCCAGTCAGAGCTATCAGCAGTCTGGATCACTGTCTGGGAAGAAGCACTTGGTGCAGGGGAGGAAGAAGGAAATGGTGACTGTGAACTTATTAATGGTGTCACCAGACAGGACTTTAATGTCTATTTTCTCTTGTTTGTTCTTTGGCATAAAGCTTTCATGCTCTCAATAGAAGGCCCAGGGCTGCTGCATCCTTTCCTTAGAAAAGCCAGCAGAGTGAGAAACATATTCTGGATAGCTGCAAAACAGATGAGACAGGCTTGTTTAATGCCAGAATTCAGATCTTGAGGGAGATTGATTTTGGATAGAGGCCAGTTTTCCTTGCAGCTAATTATGGGAACTTTGCATAGGTGGACACTGTTTAGTTATTAAAGAGTAAGTGGAGCCTCTCTCTTTCATATTGCTTCTTCTTTTAGTTCATCATTGTTATCCAAGTGGAATGAGGATGTTGCTGCCTGACTGAAAGGTGCCATATGAAGCTCTGTTCCATGACACCTGTGCATGGATCCAACACTGGTTCCTATTGTAAAACATTTGTGCCACTCTCTGTTGCAACATCAGACATTTTTAGATGAGATAGGTAAATTTAGGTGTCAATAACATTATGAAGAAGGTGATAGGGAACCTGCTAATCCTAGTATTTGAAAAGTTGTTTTTGCTGTTCTAGTCTCAGCTCAGCGTGTCTCCAATTTTGCCATCCTTGCAGGGAGGAGCAGAGAATCTGCTCGTTTCAGAGGCAGCACATGGTGCTGGTGTTCAGACATGCCCTGTGGAAGGGCCCACTCAAGGGTCTGAGGACTGGTAACCTGAGGAGTCTGATAAAGCTTCTGAGAAAAAAAATTCTAACACTCACTCTCATTATAGAGAAGACAAGCCTCTTCTTCTATAATGCCTCTTCAAATGACACATGGAAAGTCCACATCTGCTCAACCAAATGCACTTTCAACCACTGCTGGCTATGTGCTTATAAGCCTTCATGATTTTTACAGCACTTATGCTAGGCAGTTTGCAGGTGAACACATGTTTACATTAAAGAATTATTCAGTGTTTTTGCATCTTCTCACCCCCCCTCATATTACAGATCTTTGTAAATCTTTCAAACTTTGTGACTGCAGCAGCTCTCTGTGACAAAGCTTCACTAATGCCATACAACTTGTAAAAGTATTTGATGCAAGTATCTCCAGATGTTATCTCTCTTTCCTGGAAATCTCAAGGTTAAAAAATTTATATGAGGTTATTCAACTTCTATAGATTATTATCTGGATAATTATGGCCTGTGTACTTCATTTGAGAAATGCTAACATGGTACCTGGAGTGAGTTTATTTGGACAGTAGGGCAGGATTTCATCATAAATGGGTATTTGATACCCAGCTGGATTTGTTTTCCAGTTAAGGACTGCAATGTCAGAGTGTTTTATGGGCTTCCTTGATGATGGGATGTTTATTAAAGAGCTGCCTTGTGGGAGACTCCTGTGCTAAGGCCTTGCCTGCCATAGCTTTTATCCTGTGAAACTTTACTAGGAGTTGAATTGCTTGTGCGTTTCTACAGAGAAAATTGTGCTGCTGGTACAAAATAATAACTTATTTTGTACCAGCAGCATCTCCTTTGGCATATCCAGTGGTTCTTTTGTAAAGAAAATGATACTCATAGGCAGAAGATGCAGAGATTGCTTTGTATCAAAGATAATAGTATAATTACACAGATTTTTTTCATTTAAATGAAATAAAATTGAGTGTGCTTACCACAAATCCATATAGGGTGATATTATATTTACAAGAAAACTAGAAGGAAAAGCTGCTTTGTTGCAATAAATTCTACTTAATTGCAGTTCTGATTATAATGAAAATCCCACTTTATTAAAGACAGGCAGAGTTAGGGGGATTGTCATAGCTGTAAAAAGGCTCTACTGAAGGAAAAAAAAAAAGTGATCCCATCCCAGGCATGTGATATTTAACAAGCCCTCTGGGCTGGCAGAAGCACTGTGTGTTACTGAACCAGAGTCAGGCAGAAAACCAGTGTCAGGTTTCAAGCTACCCTGTAGGTCCTCAGGAATGAAGAGGCATCTGTATTAGAGGAAGCCAGTCACTCATCCCCTCTGCCAGTGGAGTTCCTAGTGGTCAAAAGAAAGGGATGCCCAGGACTCTTAAATATTTTTGTCTGTTTTCCTCCTTATCATATCTGAAGTTAGTCTGTTGGATTGGTTATAGCTGTGAACAAGCAAAGTTAATGCTAAAACTTAGAGTGAAAAAAATAATGTATTACTGTGAATTTCCTTGGGTTTTTTAAAAAAGACATCTTGAATATGCCTACAGTCTCAAGTCTTCATTTGTTGGAGACAAAGTTCCCTATTTAGAAAAGGTTTGACTGCCAAGAACTCCTCTTGGTTTTCTCAAGTGTCAGTTGACAGTTCCACTCAGTCTGGGAAACATGTACTCAAAAGACAAAAATACAGTTATGTTTATTATCAGTATTGAGCATTTCTCCTTTGCTGTACTGGCTGTTGTCCCACTGTTTGCATTTATTCAACCTTCAAAATCCCATCTTAGAGACAGTTCCCAGGCAGGATACTGGATAGGGCACAGGCTAGTTTGTGCATCCTGGAGGTGGGCAGAGCACACCCCTTGGACCCTAAGGAATTCTAGTGATGTCCAGCAGGTTCACAGACACCTGAGCGAGCTCTGTGAAGGTGGTGTGTGTAGCAGATGGCTGGGGAATAGGGAAGGAGGAGGAGAAGGAGGCAGCTTCATACTGTCATCCAGTCTTGGAGGACTAAATTGGCACATCCAGGATGCCCACTCATGCAGAGGCTGGAGATCTGTAAGATTAAGGTAACAGATGGCAGCAGGTAGAAGAAAATTACCATGGTCAGTAAAGTCTGAACTGTGTCAGCACAAAAAATATGTTCCTAGTGACAATAAAAAAGCAAGTTTATTCCTTAACAAATGGAGGTTTAGGACAAAACTGAGATCTTCTAGGAAACCTAGCACTGATTGAATTATGCTATTTTTGGGCTGTACTCTCTTGCTTTGCTTGGTCTGTTTGTGACAACTGCAGTGTTGGTAGATCAAGCCATGAAAAGTTTGTCTGGCATAAAGTAGTTGGAAAACTTCCTGGTAGACTGAAACATCCTTTTAGTCAGATGAGTCTGTTCAAATCCAGATGGTTCAAAGAAAACTGTCACTGAAATTCATATTCATAAGGAAAAAATGAAAGCTGATAGTGGAGTTCTGTTGTATTCTGATTCATCTGTAATCATGTCTAAAATAAAACTAGTTAGTGGTATCCATCAGAAAAAAGAGAACTAGCTGATAGATAGGAAACAGATTAGCACTTACTGCTATACTTCAGGATCTTGCAGAATCACAAGAGAGCAAGCACTTTTAATGATATTAAACAATAGAACTACTGTGCCATATTTAAGTCTCCCAGAGTGCTGTGCAGTTCAACTGTTAAAATGCAGGCAGGAAGAATTTCCCTCAGGGCTAGAAGAATGTTGTATTTGTACTAAAGTGTCTGCTCAAGCAGGGGGGATGGAAAGTCAGCCACAGCCTGCCTGTAAAATTAACACACCTGAGGCGACAGCAGATGAGCGAGAAGTTCCTTTCCCATTAGGCAAAGATGCTGGTAAAGCCAAAGGCTGCATTTATTTGTTTGGAGTTACGTGAACCCCAATGTATTTAATGCTCTGATTTAGAACACGTCTTGGCTGATGACCTGCAAGACTTACAGACCAATTTCTTCTCTGTTGACTTGGCTAGCCTTTACATCTGGGCAAAAGTTACTGCTGCCAATGATGAGAGAGGATAGCACACTGAAACTTTTATAGCAATGCCAGCGTATGGGGAGCGAGCTGGTCCCCAGAGCTCAGTTACAGCTTTCCCAGCCAGTGGGAGAACCAGACTTGTGTCAGCTGCAACGAAGAGGGGAGAGGAAACAAGTCTCTCAGCCTTCTGGGAGTTGCTAGGCACATTGTTTGTATGTGGCTGCCATTAAAGCATTTTGTGATAGAGTGTGGCTGGTCCTGACTGCGAAGGGGAAAACAGAGGAGTCTCAGAGTTGCTGGAGTGCAAGGGAAGAGCTGCTGAAACTCAGCAAGTTGCAGTACCCACCCAGATGTGCTGTTCAGCTGCCCATGAGACCATCTCACAGAGGCAGTCACAACCCTTACTTGCACGTAAGCCCAGAGTAGCAGGGATGCCTGAATTCACAGGGCATTTGCACTGAAGGGCAGGGTATCCTATCTGACCCTTCCATTTTGTCAGAAGCTAATAAAACATCGAATTAGGTACTAAGCAATTCAGTTTCTGCATGTTGCACATTTTGTTCCTGTTTGAACAGCTGAAAATGCTCATACTACTTTTTCTTATTTTCTTTTCTTTTTTTTTTTTTTCAATTGATAAAGGCACCCATTTCTGCAACCTATGTATAGAAAACCATCATTACAGGGTTTAAAGAATTCTTCTAAAGTACAGACCAGATCATTTAAACTGCTGGTTTTCTCTTAGTGCAGAATATAACTACAGATGCTCCACGGCATGCCCTCACCACACAGAAATACTTGACTATAGCTAAGTGAGCAGCACAGGGATTCAATACGAGGAGACCTCACAGCCTCCAGTCAAAGTTCTGTGCATATTTGGCCTGAATGGAGAAGTTCTTGCCAGCACTTACAGTCAGAAAGTGGGACCTTAATGAAGACCCCAGTGAGCCAGCTCAAACTTTAAGGTTATGAAGACTTAGGGCACTCTAAACTCTGTGCTGGTTGGTCAGAATAGGGTTTGGCAAAATGACAACCATGAAGCACAGACCAGCATTAAAGTTATTCACATTTGTTGCTGTGGAGTGTGTGATTTACATTTTTTTTTGTCTTCTAAAGAGACAAATAGATGAAATTTCAAGCCCAGTGTACGTGTGCATAAAATGCAGGTCTAAAAGGGGTCTTTGAATCAGGTAGATGCTGCAGCAAATAGAGCTTGCTGGATTTGAATGTTTTTTGATATGAGTACTGGTTTCCATTCAACTTTGTTCTCACTGGAATGAAAAGTCAGTGTGGATTAATGAGTAAATGGCTCTCTTTTTCTGACTTGGCTGATGTATTCCATCCCTTTTTGCTGTGTGATTCACTGAGAGTGAGGACTCTTGTGTAAGTATGTAGTAAGTGAGATTTGCAGAGTTGCTTTGCTTAGAAACCTACAGTACTGCTGTGATTACCAAGATGTGATATAACTTGTTTGAATTATCACCAAAACAATTCTTAATTTCAGAAATAAGTGGGTGTTTCCCAGGTATCAGCCTTATGGTCCCAGTATGACCAGTGCCTGCTGCTGTAAGCTGGCCAGCAAGAAGGGGCACTGGACACGCTGCCAGGGATGCCAGGGCTCAGCACAAGCGAGGCTGGGGTTGTCTTTTTCTCTCAGTGCCTCAGTTCCTCTGAATGTCAAAATGAAGCCAGCAACCTCCCTTTTCAAGTTTGGAGATCTGTGCAATTGTTCCATAGGCATCCTAGGTGATAATGACGTTTATTTTATCACTTCGATACCTTATCAGGAGCTAAAAGAATCCCCCAGCTTGTCAGCCTGTTCTGTGTAAAAGTTCAGACCTTTACCACTGGCAGGGACTGCTGGCTGGCTTTTTCTGCTCTCATTGTACAATGTGACCACAGTGGGCCACTTGTCTGGGCCAGAGGCCATCCAGGCCTTACCACAGTGTATGATAATACAAGTCACTTTGGGACAGCATCTTTAATTATTCCCAGCCAAACAGAATGATTCACTTTTGCATGTGCTACGCTTGCAGTTTGATAACTAAAGTTTCCTGTAAAGCACAAGGGGAGCACTTATAAACAGTAAAAAGCAGGAGTTCTTGATTATGTCTGAAGTGTGCAAGAAGGCATCAAGTGTGATTTCCCAACAGCATTGCTGCAGTTCTGTTCTAATTTGGCTTCACTTATTGCACTGAGGAAATGCAGTGGGCAACCAGGCCCAAAATAAACAAACAAATAAGCATATATAATAGTGATTGGCATGTGTGGCAAGCTGAACATGCAGCCAAAAATCAGCTGTGCCAGGGAGAACCCTGGTGGAGCTCGGGTATCCTTGTGCTCAGTGCTGTATGCTGGCATCCCTGTAAAGCAGTTCCAGTCCCACCAGGGTCTCATTTTCCTGGGAGGCTTCCTCAGGACCTGGGCTAACACAAAATTTTCACCCAGGCTAAGTAAAGGAAGAGTGGCTGGATTTTGGGAGGAGTAAAGGTGTTTCCAGTTCATTGGGAGTAAGAAAGTGAGTCCTGTGGCTGGTTACATGCCCAGAGAGAAGGGCCATCATCCTGATGTGAGAGCTCTGGCAACTCATTACACTCAATAAAGCTTTTTTCTCACAAAAACTGCAAGCTGTCAAAAATGTGTGTTGCTAATAATGTGACTTGGAAGCCAGAATTGGGCTCTCAAGATCTCATTTATGTAAAACAAGTTCAAAAATGGGTACTAAAACTTAAGAAACAGATTAAGAGAACAGAGGATGTGTTTCCCCATCACTCACTGTCTGCTGTATTGTTACATGGTAGCATTGTAGCTAATTCTTCTAGGAATCAATTTAAAACAGGAAATAGATAAAAGGAAAACTATACCAGAGTGATCTGAAGGCCCTGATATAAATCTGTATTGTTTTGTTGAGAGAGATGCATCAGTGAGAACACGATTTAGATTAATCTAAATGCTAGATTTTATCAAAGCACTGAGTCAGGATGCTACATTATGAGTTCAGAGTCTGTGACATTTGTCTACATCTTTCATGAAGCAGAAATAGGGAAAAAAAATATCAAGGGGTGGAATAACTTGCTTCATCCAGGTTGAAGAGCAGTTTTGGTAAATTTTAATCGCATTTCAGAACTCATGTCTTTGTATTTCAGCAAAGAATAAACTGACTCTGCACAGCATAGGGTCTTTGAAGGCCAAGTTTACCTTTGTCCTTGAATCTGTTGAGTAAAGGCAGAAACCTTGGACACTTTGTTCTCTCTTTATTCAAGCTGTTGTGGCCTCCACACAAAAGAAAGAGCTGCACAGGGCCAGACTCCCACTTCATTTACACTGAAGTAAATCAAATATATTTTCCTTGTATTTAATGGAGTCGCTCTGGATTTCACTGGATTTGCTAACCAGGTCAGAATTCAGTCCATGGACTATAAGATTCATTTTATGCTCTGAACAGTTGTGCCTCTTAGGAAGATGTGCTCTAACATAAAAGCATCTTAGGTTACTTGCACTGATGTTGAGTTGGTAATAAAAGAGTGCTGTCAAAGTCTGCAAGGAAGACATGAACAGTGATGTTCAGTGTGTAGCAGAACGTGCATGGAAAATAGGAAGCTGTGTCTTAAGTCATCTATGTAAGTGCATTTCCATGGAGAAAGAAATAGGTAAATGAACATGGATTGGATTAGTATTTGTATGTTTCAGAAAGTGATGAATGTTATGATAAGCAGAGAAAAATGTGAATTGTGAAAACTCGATCCTGAACACAGAGACTTTCATACCCAGAAGTATGAACTACAGCAAGTCACAAAGCCTCTCTCTGTTGAGAAAGAGGAACCATGCTTGGTATGGCCTGGCTGGACAAGATCCTGTACCTTTTCATCCCAGTTTGTAAGAAATTGTTTATTTCCCAGCTTTCAGCATCCAGGAAGATCTGGCTAAGGTTTCTGAGAAAAAATAATGCAGAATTCAAATTTCTGCAGCAAATAGAACCTGAATCAATAAAAGTTTAAGGGATGGTACAAATCCATCAGTTCATTTGAGCTTTTGTTTTCTAGGGTGATAAATCTATGCCTAAAATGGTAGGTTAAGAGAAAGGATTTTTTTCCTTTGTAAAATGAATCTCCGTTTTTCTTAGAATTACAAAAATTAAGTTTATGTTAACAGTCTTGTGGCTTCCAGCATCTCTTGATAATGAAGACTGTTAATTCTTACTGAGATGAGTCAACTCATGCAGATTCATATCACATACCTAGTATATGTAGAAAATGTAAGTATGTATTTTAAAATCAGATAAAAATGTTGGTGATATTTTAAAACATTGATCTGAGGAAAATGATGAATTTTGCTGGCTGTATTCCATTAGGACCAGCAGTGAAGTCTTATGTTTAATCACTGTAGTTATTTGTCATATATTACAATGAGTCAGAGATTCAGACTGTCTGCCCACTGAACACAGATGTTGCCCTCCAGCAGCAGCTTCCATCTGTAATCCATTCAGCAAAAGTTCATGGCACCTCTTTGTTCAAGTGAGCTGCAGGAAAAAGCAGCTGTGCTCACCTGGAAAAGGCGAGAAGAGCAGCAGGAGCAGAAGTGCTGCCAGCTGCCCTTCAAGGAGAGGAGCTGTCATGAGGGCTGCCATGGAAGGGTCAGAGTAGGAGTCCCTCCTGTCACCAGCACAGCTCCTGCTGTGGCAGAAAGGAAGGGCTGGAGCACTGTGGATGTCAGGGGAGGGTTCCTGCTCCCCCGGGCACCGGCAGCTCCCCACCAGCCCCTCTCAAGGGTGGGCAGTGCTTCAGCAGCTGCTCTGCCAAGTGCTGCCTTGGGCTCCACGGGGCTCTGCTTTAAAACATCCCACAAAAACTTCAGCAAAGAGGTGTCTTAAGAAAATCGGCCTCCAGAAGGAATGCATTTGCACCTCCATAGCAGGAGTATTGCATGGAAGTTAATAGCCAAAGGAGTTTTTGGGAGCTGATTCTGCCCAAAATTTTAGGTGGGCTCTCCTCTCCAATTGGTAATGGTAAGAGATATTTTGGAGAGAGCCAGGACACACCACTTCTAGCAAATAGGAGACCTACGGGCTGTATAGATCTGTCCCTGTCACCAGCCAGGCAAAGGTCTCCAAAGGGAGCATGTGAATCAAGCTGGCTTTATGTCCACCCTTTATTCCTTTCCACATTTATTCATCTGAATAAATGGATGAGCAAGTTCATCTGAAGTTTTTCTAGCTGTAGGAAGAAAGAAAAAACAATCCAGCAGTGATGATTCTGTTCTGGTAAAATATGAAGAATGCCTGACAGAAAGAAGTACTTTACCAGGTTACATCAGGTCAGCACTGAGTTTGTTGTACTTTAATCAGATCAGCCACAGTTGTGTAGGTCTGTGTTTTTAAAGCTTATTTCTCTTGTTTTTATTTACCCAACATTCACTTTTTCAATGTTTACAATGCAGCATCTACAACACAGAGATGATTTCTGGTGAGTGCTGAGCTGTTCACAGCAGTCAGTGGATGACATTGACATTGACAGCTGTCAATCACTTATGGCTTATGCTATTGCCTTGGAATGAATCCCATGTTGTGCCAGGGCCAGGGCTAGTTCCACAGGACAGAAAATACAGTGTTCAAATAAGAAAGGCAAATTTGAGGTGAAATAAGTGCTACCAGCAGTAGTTCAGGGGTCAGAAAATGTAAAATGGCTGCAGCTGCTGTGTGTGCATTTGAAGAGCCGCAAGCACACGCGCTGCACTTTCGGGCTTTGCGTCAGCAGCTCTTTGGCAACAGACCCAGCTCTATCACAGTCAGTTCCAGGAACCCACAACTAGTCCTACCTCTGTCTTTTCAGACACTCTTCCCAATCTGTGCCTGCCTGGAAGGCTGTCACATGCCTAAGTTGTGTCTGCCAATCTGAAAATGTACTCGAGCTTTTTGACTAGGAAAGAAATTCCAAGGAAGAAGTAGAAGAAGGTGTGAGTGAATAAAGATGTGTTTGTGCAGCTACTATAGGTGTGAGCTTTGACTGCATTTGGTTTTGTTATAAGCTTGCAGCATTAGAGGTGTTTTTAAAGCTCATTTTGTTCAGCTATAGTTGAGAGTTTCTGCTAATCCTTGCTGAAGCCTTGATTTTTGACACAATATTTAATCAGCATATTACTTCTCAGTGCTACCTGCAGCACACAAAAAGTTTAAATGATTAATCAAGTTATTCAAACAGATTTCAACAGGATTAAGAATTAACTGGAGTTCACTAAAATTTTCCAGCTGAGATGCAGACCAAAGCTTTGATTCTACTCAGGACTGCAAGTTAATGTGTAACAAGACAGGTTATCTCATCAGTCACTTCTTGTGACTTAGGCACAAATGGTGCATGGACAGGTATTTTCATTGCAACAATAGCCACAGATTTCTGTCAGAAAAAAGTTTTTTTCCATCTTTTCAGAGAAGCATCTGAAAAGCAGTAACTGGCAATACTGTGTTTATCTCATTTTAAAATTCCCCTTGGGCTGGGACTGATAGTAAAAGGGTACCCACTGGTGTGGTAGGTGGGGTTTTGCATCCCCCCAGATGCCAGTGAAGTTCAGCTCTGGATCTGAACCTTCCAGCTCAGGCCATTGCCTGGTGACACAGAACACTCACTGTTTTATGCTGGCAGGTAGAGTGTACTTCCAGGCTTTTGATTTGAAGTACAGTTCTGGACAGAGAAGTAACTGTAAAGAGATATCTTTTAGGTATCTTTTACTCAATTGACATGCTCTCTCCATGTACTTCAGGCATTTCTGCCAATCTTACTGATTCAGTAGTTACTACTGTTAGTGCTGCAAAATCAGTAACACCTGTGTAAAGACTTGGATTCTCTCCTGCAGTGTGTGTTGTAGTGCAGATTTTGAATAATTGGATGATGTACCACACGGGAGAGTAAAGCAGCTTGAGTTTTCCAACTAAAGAGACATTTTTGGTCTCAAAATCAGAAAAAAAGAAATTACTAGTGTCTAATCCACAGTCTACCAGAGTCTAAACTAAGCCTATCTGACCAGAATGACTGAGTAAATCTGAAACCTCTCCATGTAATTTTGACATCTGGCCTTAAAGGCCCACTTAAGCAAGAGAGGCAAACACTGGCCTCTGGCATGCTTTTGTAGGTATATGTTGCCATTTTAATTTGACTCATGTTTGTTCCTCATTTAATGTTGCAGTGATGACTTCCAAATTGATAAATAAATAAAATCACAAATGACATGCTCTTAGGGCTGAGCAATGGAGCATTAAGGTCATAGAAAGAGCGGAGCGTGCAATTCTAAGAGATTTTTCTGTGGGATGTGCTGATGATTCTTTAAAACTACTTACTGGAAAAATTATAGGTTGCAAAGCAATAAATCTCATCTTCAAGTGGGGTTTTAATTTTGAAAAAAAGAACAATGTAAAAATGCCACTTTTGTTCTCAACAGCCCTTTTCTTTTAATGTTTCAGTTCAGAGATGTCTTACATGAAGACACAGCCTCATAATGATAGCTATATATCCCCCAGACAACAGTAGATAAGAGAGATAATTTTTCTTCTTCCTTAGGTATTGTTCATTAATAAGTTGCCATCTTATTTCTTCTAGGCACCAGTAACAGATGTGCAGTTTGGCCCTATGAGACTTCATCAAGATCAACTTCAGGTAACACAGCAGTTCAAACTGAAGTCTTGATTTCTAAAATATCACAGATGCTAGCTTAAAATTTATGACTGGAATTTTTTGGATTATACAGATCTTCACAGAGTATTTTGCTCAAGAGATAACGTGCACATAACAGATATTTATCATGACATTCTATCTATGTGATATCCTAAAAACCCTGCCTGTTTTCTCCAACCATATTCAGCTCATAAAAATGGAGCTAATGTTTTCTGCTATCAGTTACCTTGTAATTAATTTAGTTTGTGCCTAATTTTTTATTTTATGGTAGTCAAATTCTTAACCAAAATCTCATCAAACTGATACCAAGCCAACCAAAGTTGCAACATTATTACAAAAGATATGAAGTGATCTTGGCAAAATATATATTTTTTATTATTCATTTCTGACTGACAATAATTAATCCCCTTTTATCCCTTCATTAATAAAGAGTTTATGTCGTTTGTCCCCTTACTTTGCTGGGGATGGACATGAGGTTTGGAGATATATGACTGCTTTGGACTTCCTTTGGAAATTCTCCCATATCCCAAGGCATACTGAACAATTAATCATCCAAGATGTTCCTCAGTCAGTAATTGCAAAACTCCTCAGTAGAGGCAATGTGGACCTAAAAAATGTCTTAAGAACTGCAGTTTAACATCTTCTTGAGCAGAGTCAGAACAGTAATATCATCAAAAATCAGATCTTAGGACATGATCATCCAGCTGTTCCCCAAAATCAGAATAGTCCTTGAGTATTTCTGCCACCTGTATTGTTTTTAATGATTGTATCACTTTTGTCTAGTCATGGACCACTCTGAAATGCTTCTGATTTATCCTGGTAATATAGCTGGCAGGTGTGAGGGAAGGAGAAGGTAGGGAACATCACATTTTTGCCAGAGTCAATCATACTACTCAGATCTGATGACTTTCTGTGCCATTGCTGAAACCCATTCTTCCCCTCTTAAGGAGTGTATAGTAACTTCACTAAACATGGCCCAAACTATGACATGTTTTTGCAAACAGTTTTGCAGGCTGCTATTGAAAGGAACCTGAACTGAATGTGTGCAAAATCCTTCATTCTTACAAAAACATGCAGTACATGGAAATGTTAAGATTTACTGGTAGACATTTCACCAGCCTGGTCCAAAGTGTAACAGCACTGGAATTCCTAAAATCACACAGAAGAAAAACAGCAGTGGGATATGATGTGAGTTACACATGTTTCACTTTGCCTGATTGAAACATATCTGAGTTTGGTTTGATTCAACCATAGTGAAATATTGGTGTCTTGGCACAATAGACCAAATGCTGGCTTAGTTACCCATCTTTCCCAAAAGGCTACATGTGCTGAGCCATCCCCAAAATCAACACAACATAGATCCACACTCTGCCATGCTGCATTCTTTCAGGCAAGAGAAATTTTCTTCTGCAAAGCATTATCCTGATGCAAAGCACAATCACATCAGTGAGTCTTCCTTAACAGACTTTGTTCATCTTCTGTACTGTATTAAATCTGAGACTTGGAAATACATTTTAAAGGAACTGGGCCTTATCATACTTTAGTCTATAGGCATTGTGTTGATTTTAAAAAGGCTTAGAGAGATTAGTTACTAGCAATTACATGGCAAGTTAGGACAGAGCAAATAGTTGCTCACAGGTCTGACCTCCAGTTCTGGATTTCAGCTATGATAATCTCCTTCTGTGATATAAATCCCATGGCAGGCTTTGTGTAGGAGTCATACGGGGACATACTCCATATACAGTGGCACTGCTTATGATTTCAGTCTGGCATGAGCTCCTTTTGACCAGCCTGTTCAGAATTTCCAGAATCCCCACAGAGTGGGCAGTACTTTGGGGAATTAGGATGAGATAGAAAGGAAAGCAGACTTTTTGTCATGCCATTGAAGCAGCATTAAATACTGATTCACACGAGATGAGCCATGGGTTTTTTTGTTTTTTCCCCTCCTTTTCTGGAATATGATCCTGGCAAGAAAAAAAAAAAACAACCAAGAAAAAGGTTGCATGTGAGACAGGTTTCAGAGAAATGCACTCACTGTTGGTTCATGTACACTGTCTGAAACACAAGCATCTTGTCTCAGCTGGTTGCCTAAGCCTCTCTTTGTAGATAATGATAAGAGAGTTCCAAAACTTGTTCTTCCCATGTGGATTACATGGCTTTGGCAGACTGTTTCACCCACTTGAAACACCACTGTAGACAGACAGCTATAAAAAAAAAAAGTGGTCTATAGAAAGCAATTCTGTTAAAAACAATGGATTAAACCTCAACAATGGCTCTAACATGTTAAGAACAGGGAAAAGTCACAGTGTCTACTGTAAGATCTGTTTGTGATGATCCACTGCCTGTCTTCACCTCAGGTACTTTTAGTGTTTGCTGAGGAAGACGAGCAGAGTAACGGGTTCCGCTGGGCGTGTGACAAGGCTGGATTTCGATGTAATATTGCCAGGACACCTCAGTCTGCACTAGAATGTTTTCTAGATAAGCACCATGACATTATCATTATTGACCATAGACATTCCAGATACTTTGATGCAGAAGCATTATGCAGGTAAGCACTGTTTCAGTGTAATTAATATGTAACAATGTAGTTAACACTTCATCAAAGTTCTTTTGCTTTTATGTGACATTTCTATAAACTCACTGCAGCATTTTTTGGTTTTAGACAGGTGTGCACAGCATCAAATACTGTTACTTCAGTGCTTTACATCTGATGTCTGCAGCATTTTTGGTTGTGTCTTAGGGTCTCTGAAGCTCCATCTGGCTTGAAGCCACAGTGTACAGATTTGTTGCCATGGTGAACTGTTGGATATTTTTTTGATTTTCTTTTGGTGTTTGACTGTTTGGAGTTTATTTTAAAATACCTGGTTCCTTGTTTGCACACTAAATCAACTGCAAAGATAGCATGTGCCACCAAGCACCTTAATTAATTCATTCACTCCATTAATATTCTATTTTTTTTGCAATGTCACTTCCTGTTGAATAACTCCCAATGCAAACAGGCAGTGTTTGGTGTGCACGTTTCCATATCTACAACATTTAAAAATACGTTGTGAAGAGCAAAATTGCAAACAGATTCCAAAAATAATTTTAGAAACTTCTGTAAAGTATGAAAAAAGGAAGGATTTGCCTTTGTGAGTCTCTTCACAGAGACCTGACAGGCAGCAGTGCCTTGCTCCAGTGACTTTGCAGTGAAATTGCCCTTGGGAATGCGTCTAGACTGAATAAGGGTCGGAGTGTGTGCCTGGGGGACTGTTGTGGGGCAAAGGTTCTTCTTGCTGAACTGGGAGAAGTAGATAAGATCTTTGTCAGGCCAAGGTTAGGTAGTAGTGCTGTTCCCCTTGTTCCATTTTTACCAATCTGTCCCAGAATTCAGTAAAATGCACCTTAAATGAGTGAGGCCAAGCCCTTCAAACAAGTCCATAATATGCTGTTTCACAGAGGGTATTTTTTGCTATTCCCCCACTGAGAGTATTTGAGTTGCAGATTAATCTGTGTTCATGGAGTCTCAGATATAATTCATTCTCCTTTTTTAGCAGCAGGCTTGGGATTTGACTTTTTTTTTGTTGTTAAATGATTTAAAAGAGATATTTTAAGAAAAGTGCTGTCTATAGGTTCTGTAAAGTTATGTTTTCTGAAATGTGAACTTAAAGATAACATAAACTGTTTGCTTTTTATTTAAAGGTCTATCAGAACAACAAAAGCCTCAGAAAATACAGTCATTATTTGTGTAGTACAAAGGTAAATTCTCATTTCTTTACTTTCACCCATGATCAAAACTGTAAATCTTACCATTATAAAAGTAAACATACATTAAAAAACCTGAATTAGAAGTTCCTACTATGCTAATAATAATGTGCTGTACCGTGAGTTAACAGAGCTTTTACTATCCTTGACCATAGAATTGGGACAAGAAATGGTTTTTTGTTAGTATAGCCAAATAATTCAAATACTTGATTTGGGAATGTGTCCCAAATGTGACTTAATAGAAGGCAGTGGGTAGGCAACACTAGAAAATACATCTTTATTCAGGCACCTCAAATTGCCCATCTAAGATCTGGTACATTCAGATAACAAGTAATTTCTTCAAACTTTGGCTGTGCAGACTTTCAGGTGCATTTCTGACTAATGCCAGCATAAACAACAAGGATCCAGTACAGATTAAGTCCAGTGATCTAGCTCATTAATTGATTTCCTTGAAGCATTAGAGTTTTATTGATGTAAGCAGCTCATTACATGCATGAAGGAAAATAACATTTTGGCTTATCCATGCCAAAGATGAAAGCTTATAAAAAACCAAAAAAAAAAGTTTTATTCCTATATCCTGTAAGGAACTAGCAGTATTAGCCTCAGTGTAACATTTGGGGTACAAGTAGATGAATGGATTGTGAAATTTGTTCTGAGTTAATTACACAAATAATCTCTGAGTTATCCTCCTTGTTTCAAAGGCACACTGATCGTGAAGAGTCATCAATATTGCCCCTGATCTCTGCTGGCTTCACAAGGGTATGTGCTATACTTGGCTGGCTTGCTCTTTCATTTCAGGATTGTCATGCAAGGAGCTCTCCAGAAGTTTGGCTGTCTGTCACCATTTGTGTCAGTGATCCAGCCTGCAGATCTTCTTCATGCTGCTCATTCTCCTATGTCTCAATTCCGAATATTGACATGACACTCTCTGGGATATAAGAACTGGGTCTGAGACTTCTCTACTTCATACATTCATTTCAGATTAAATACATGATCCTTTCCTTGAAAAGTTGACATTGACAAATTGATTAGTGGCTGTGGCAGAGGCAGAGAGCAGCTTGCAATGAACAACAGAATGCGCTGTTGGAAATTTCTTCTATCAAATGCCAATTCCCATTGTAAACAGGCTTCACACACTGTCAAGTGCTATTAGCTATTGTTTGGAGGCACCTGAGAATCAGTGCATTGAATCTGTTTCTTGGCAACTATTCCAGCTGAGCAGAAAAGGTGCTTATTAGTGCATCAGTTAAGTGGGTACCTTATTGCCTTCAGCTGACAATGGAACAAGAATGGGCCTGATTTACAGCGCGATTCCAAATATTTGGTTGCGTGCTCACCGGATTTTTGCTGTCCCATCACATTCCATTTGCACCCATCTTCTTATTTCTAGTGAAATCCCAATCCAGGAAATGCTACTGCCTGAAGATAATGGCATTTATATGAACAGAGTCTTTCCAGTGGGCACATAAGTAATTCAACACGGGTTCTGAATTATTTATGGATCAGAGTCTTGGAGATGGGGCTAATGGCAAAACATAGAAAATTTTGTTTAGTAGCTTTGACTGTGGTGGTTTACCTGTGATAATCAATCCTCCTGCCCAAACTGTCCATGTCTGTGGGAGTTCAGTGTGAACAAAGAATTAACATTCAGGCTCATACATCGTAAATATCAAATGTTTTTTAACAAGTGGAAGATACTGAGATCATTGCTATAAAAGCCCCAAGGTCAACAAGGGTATATTTCACAGGAAATTTTATTTTCATCTATATAGACAATTCAGCATAATAGCAGTTGGAAACTCATAATAATTTTAAATTTTAACTACTTGAGACCAAACAATTTTTTTCACTGTTATTTTTAATAAGTATCATGAAAGCTGAAAGTAATTTTTTTAAAAATACATTGATCCTGCTGACAATCACAGAGAATAAACAGGTTGGTTGAACCTCATTGCCATGAGGATCTGTCACCTTTTCAAAATGCAGTAACTTTTGTTTTGCTAGAAAAAATAATCTTCTCTCATTGCTCGTGTCTCAGCTTGTTCATTTTTGGCATATCTACTCCTTTCCTGGGTCTTTAGCAAGCAAAAGAAATCAGAGCTTCAAATCCTTTCAGATGGGAATGCGTATTAATGAAATATTTCTAACCTTTTCTCTGCAGAGATATGTAGAAAATTCTAGTAGAATGGCCTGTTACAATGAGTTGATTCAGCTGGAATTTGGACAGGTGCAGGCACAATTCAAACTAAGGTAATTTTACCAAAAAGCATTACCAACAAAGAATTTCCATTTTAACCAGATCCTTAATAGAGTATTTATTTTAATGTGCAGTATTTAATGATAGAATGTCAGTTACCTGAAGTAAATGCATTAATTGTTAAACTACAACATTTTTCAGTATGGAGTTGTAATACTTTATCATATATAAGAAGAATTAAGTGGATAACATTTTTTGGATGCCTTTTTCTTTTTCCTCCAGGGCATGTAATTCATTATTTACAGCATTAGAGAAAAGTCAAGAAGCCATTGAGATCACAAGTGAAGACCATGTAATACAGGTTTGTTCCAGTCATAAGAAAATTTCTCTGTATTTTAGTTCATCTATGATTACACTTACTCTTTCTTACGGTACAAAAATCTAATCCAACTTAATGGTTCTAAAAAGTTGAAGTGAGTTTAACTGTAGAGTAGAATTTGCTCTATTTAAAGTGTCTGGCATAAATCAAATAAATTTTAAGGGAGATTGTTGTTTCTGAATGAATAAAGATTTATTTTCTTGCTTATTTTTTATATTGATTCTTTATTATTCATTCCTTCTCTATATCAAGAATGAATGCAGCCACGGGCTTTTGTGCATTCTTTTCCAAAAATATTGTGTGTTAATATGATGCTCTTTAAAATCTAATGGATGTTCTGTTCAAATAATTATACTTTATTTTTTGAAAATCTGATACTGTTTGATGTATCAGAATTTTTGGGTCAACTGTTTTTGAATGTAATCCTCTCTTAGAAATTTCTTTAAAACAGGGAAAAGAAATTGTGCTTAGTTTTGCAGTTCTGAAAACCATCATCTTTTTAAAGGAGTTAGTTCCATCCCTAGCTGTGAAGCAGTGATGAATGATTTTATTATCAGTGAAGAGCTTGAGTCTAAGCCTCTGGGAATTAAAACACGCATACAAATTTTACCTGCTTGAGCCAAATTTGACAATGGCAATTTCATTGAAGGATGTGCCTTCTTCATCCCTTTTACAAAATAACAGAACACATCCTGAAGTTGTTTTAAACACTCTCTTTTGAAACCAAATTTTGTGCCTCTGCTGACAGCCCTAGAGTATGAGAGAGTGTACGCTTGCAGAAGTCCTGGAGCTCCAGCAGGCACAGCTTTTGCACAGGGAGAGGAAGGAAAGTGCTCCTTTGGGAAGGAGCTTTGAGTGGAGAACCATTAGAAGTACAGTGGCACCTTTTCCTTTCTCTCATATTAAAACATTGTGAGTTGTAAAGGCATTCAGATACTGCTTTGGCAGGACTGTGCCTGTAACTCAGCAAATGAGAGGGCTGTGAAGGGGTGGGCTGTTGGTACCAGTCTTCAGCTTTATTGGGCATGGGCCAAAAACTGCAGAGAAATGCAACATTCACTTCAGGGAGAAGCCTGCTTTGTTAAATCCCACTTCTTCCACTCTGCTTGGCTGGGCTTTGCCTGGGCAGGAGAATAGTGATGGTTATCCCTTACACAGAGCAAGATGATGAATTTGCCAATAGATATGGATAATATTCCTATGGTATTCCACCATCCAGCCTGTGATTTTTAGGAACACTGAGGTAGGTTTGAGGTTTATTTGTTTGGGAACTGACAGAGCCATTTTTCAGGAATTATTTTGTCTGTCTAAACTCTGGATATGTGATACTCAGATGTTCACATAATTTCCCTCTCTTTGCTGACATGTGCTCACTCTCCACAACTATTGAATGGAATGGAAATTCCTTGTTTGCTTCACAAAGTAGAATATGTGAGCATGTCTCTCAGAAATAGTACATGCAGACATTGATTTCAGGGTAGGAAAGAGATCTGGTTAAGCAAACAAAACAAGGGATTCTGTTGTGCTTTAAGTACACTATTGAATTGGTATTTGTCTTGTTTCTTTTATTTCACAGTACGTCAATCCTGCTTTTGAAACAATGATGGGCTATCAAATAGGTGAACTAATAGAAAAAGAACTAACAGAAGTGCCTATAAATGAAAAAAAAGCTGATTTCTTAGATACTATTAATTCCTGCATAAAGATAGGAAAGGTGAGTAATAGCATTGTATTGTTTGCTATCTGTAAAAGTTACTTTAGTCCAGCAGTGATACACGTTGGGACTTGCAGCTTCACAGATGCATAGCATTTGCAACTTACTTAAAACAAGAACAGGAAGTGAAAAATTGTTCATTTTTTAAGGGTTTCTTTCTCTTTTCTTGCTTGGTAGAGGTACTTGTTTTACAAAAATAAGTGACTTGCTGTATTTCTTTATAACTTATGCTGTTCGTAGCAAATGGTGTGGGAGCACCGAAGAAAAATGAGATGGATGCACATGTTATCTGGTGCTATGTAAATGAGAAAAGTACCATATTGAAGGATTTCACCATGAAATGTGGAAGCTGATTTGCAAGTTCAGAATGTAAAAATACCAAGGAGACATTTGCAATATCACTTGAAAGTGATAGGCAGTGTCAGCTGCCAGCTGCCAATCTGTTTAATTCCCTAATGGCATGGGAGCTGTCTAACAGATTTCCATTAGAAATGTTCATTGCACTGAGATGAGCTGGTTTCTGATGCCACTGAACATGACACGGTGCCTCGTAGGGAGAAGATCATGGAGGTTGCACAGAGAGATTTGGGAATGTGTGTGTTTGGTGGTGCTCCAGGGCCCAGGCTCAGGACTGTCCATGGGAAGCAGCACAGCACTGGCACAGAGCAGGGAGATGGCAAAGTGAGTCATGGCACTCTGGGTCTAGACAGGGGTGCAAAAGCACAGATTGAAACTTGTGGTGAGTCATGTTCTGTAGGTCAGGGTGCTGACACAGCACTCAGTGGCAAAAGCTGGGTGCAGATGCCATCTGCATCTCAAGGAGATTGTGTCACTCATTTCCAGGTGTGTTGGCTTGCTGGAAGAGATCCAGAGATCAACACTAGTTTGGATTATGGTGCTTCACACCTCTGTTGCCTGACTGAAATTATTTCAGTAAATGTGTGCAATACAAACCTGAAGTTAGGAGGGAGTATTTATTAAATTAAAATTCAAATACATTACATATGTCAGGCATTAAATCTACACCATCAATTCTCAAGATATGAAATGATAAAATTTTTAATATTTTACTGAGCTGATAAAAATTTCATTAATAATGGAAAGATATTTTACTCTATGAATGATATAAATCTAAATCTAATGAATCTGTTTCCTTATACTAATTTTACTCCTGACTGTGTGGCTTCAACAGTGAGGGCTAATGAAATATTGCCTCCTAATATTGTCTGGAACAGCTTAAGCTGTTTTAGGTGGATATATTCTGTTTGCAGGTGTTCTGTGTTTCTCTCTGGAACATTTTATAGGTAATCTATGCAACCTTACATTTATATATTAATATAAAGATGAATTGCCAATTAAATTATTACAGGAATCATTTGCAAGTAGAGGTTAACTGTGAGGAACAACTTTTGAGATACTTGAAGTTTTGAAATCATTTGTTCCAAGATATTACAGCATTTTCAGAGGTGCCTGAGTTACCTGGATCATTCTGACATGGTCTGTGTGTAGTTTTCAGACTTGTGATTTTTTTATACCTTACATTTAAAAGACTGCTTCTCACTACAATAGGTCATATTTTGGCTACTGTAGGTTACAGCATATCAAAAAAAGGAAACTGCTGCTGTGATAATCTCCTGTCAACAGGGTTGACTTTTCTGTTTTGAACAAATGTGATACTACACTAACATTGTAATAAAAATAATACAAAGCAAGTTTTTCTGATCTTTCAAAAAATCTAAGCTGCATTAAATTTATCTTGTCTTTAAATGGAATTTAGGAAGATGGACTCTTGCAGCATTTCACCTTTTGTGCTGACAAGCATACTGTTGTGAGCAAGTTCAGTGTATTCAAACAAGTTCACAGGTGTTACACTCAAAAATTGGAAATTGCAAGGTACATAGGGATTCTTGGGCCAGGATGTTGTTTCTCTTAGCAAAAAACATATCTCTGGAAGTTAATTTTTTGTTACTACAGCTGGCTGTAATTTGCCAGAAGCCACTGTTATTAAAATGTTCATCTGTCCATACTTGAGGAGTTAAAAGAGTTGTGCTTTTCTTCATTCTTCTGTTTCATGATTCAAATTTCATCCATTAAGATGAAATGTGCAATTCTGACTAGAATTCTTGATGCCTCTGATCTCTGCTGTTTGCTCTTAGTTTTGCTTTTTCTGAAGCGAGATGAACAGCTGAGGATAAAGCTGACAAGACACGCAATTCCTCTCACTCTTTGGGAACTGTTTGCAAGGTCTTTCCAGAGGGGGTGGGAGAGCAATCACACTCTGATTAAGATCTGTGGAAGGCAGCACCTTCCTAGCTCAGCCTTCAGTTCTGTGAGATTGTGCTCATGACGCCTTGTGTTTATTTTGGTTTGTTCTGTTTTCTGCGAGACATTTGCTAAACTTTGCTGTCTAGTGCAAGAAGCCTCAGCCTAAAAGGAAGGCTGAACTGGGGGGTTCCTTACTGTGCCTGTGAGAGTGCTCAGTGGATAGATGTGTGCCTTGGCCTTCTTCATGGGGTTTGAAACCTCAGCATTGCTTCACCCTGTAAGGAGTGACACTGTGGGGTTTGCTGTGTGTGGTGTTTGCTCTTGTTTGATCCCAGCACTCCCCACAGCAGGAACTGGTCATGGTGCTTGTGTGGCTCCAGTGCAGACATAACCATGGGTTTGACTGACAGCATGTCTTGGGAATAGCTCTTCTCTGTTGGACTGCTGACAGAGGCTCTGCGAGAGAGCATATGGTGTTCTTAAAATACGTTTAAGTGACATCCTTGGGAGAACTTCACCTACCAGCAGGAGTTTGGCTTGGGCCTCCTGTTTCTCAGAATTGCACTGACCTTTTCCCACACACGTTTCCTGCCACAGATTCACAGGTTTTAGAAATTCACAAGTTGAAAAATCAATCTGTTGACTAAGAAGAACACATTAGTGAATAACCTGCCCTGAAAAGGATTCGCTTTCAATGAGGGAATTATCCAATCTGTAGTTTATGACTTCACCCTTTTGTGCACATCCTGGGTTTATTACCTGGGTTAGAGATCAATTACTCATCTCTACCTCATCCTGGTTGTCAGGAAACTATTGATGTACGTACTTTTAATTATGAGAGCATTGACTTTTGTGGTGCTTGCTTTATCTTCATCTGTATTCCTCTAGCAGCTCACAGAAGACATTATGCTCACTACACAGTTTGTTATGCACAGTTTTCTTCTCTGACAGATCCTCAAAAAAGCCTTTCATATTTTTTTCTATACAGCCTGTCACCATGCAGATCTCTGTGGGCTGGAGTCTTTATTTGCTGGCTCCATCAACATAAATGTAAAACAATTCTCTGTACCTGTGTTCTGGTCGGCTTGACTGTGGAATCTGTCAGTCTCACATAAATAAATACATATTGTGTGCCTCATGAGGGTATTTTCACATAAATAAGATCTGATCTGCAGTTTGTTGAACTCAGCTGAAATACAGCAATTGGCCTGAGCAATTTGTGTTAAGTGAACATGCAAGATGGATTCAATTATTCATTAATCACTTGGTATTTAGTAAATGCCCGGCTCAAAATACACATCTGTTAAAAAAACACCACCAACAGCTATTCTAGAGATGGAAACACAAAGGCAATCCTAAATCCAGAGTGCTTCTAGAGGGGAGGCAGAATCCAAAAGCTATTCTACTGGGCTCTCTTCTGCTTTAAAAGAAACTGAATAAATTTCTGCTGTATTGGATAGTAAACTGACAGGATGGAAAGTAAACGTGCTGGGATACCAAAGCCCTTTAAGTCACAGATACATTTAATGTTAACCAGTGATAAGACACCCCAGCTGTGCAGGAGAGATGGTGTATCCAGCAGGGAGGGTGATCAGGGCGGTGTCACAGCTTTGCAGTGACCTTCCTGTCCTGGGTCCCTGGGGGTCCCACACCTGCAGCCCCGGGGGGACTCTGCTCCAGGCAGAGGCTGCTCTGAGCTCCTGCTCTCACAGGGCTCTTTGCCAGCTCTCCCCAAAATGACCTGCAATACCATTGAGGTAGGATGGGGAAAAGAATGTAGCTAATTCTCACAGCTCCTGAAGTCCAGCTGTTGCCATCAGACTATTCCCAGGCTGCTTCTCTGGGAGTTGTCCACACATTGGCAGCAACACAGGTTACTTACAGTGGAGAAAGCTGAGGGTTTGAGCACAGTTTAACCAGTCCTGCCTGGTTTTGTATTGTGAGATAGCTTTCAGTGAAAGAAAAGTATGAAGCTACAGCTTCTCTTTATGTGTTATCTGAACTTCCTTCCACATTAATTATCTTTTCAGGAATGGCAAGGAATGTACTATGCGAAAAAGAAAAATGGAGATAGCATACAACAAAATGTGAAGATACTACCTGTCATTGGACAGGGAGGGTAAGTGTGAAAGCTAAAGTCATAATTTGTGTCTGAATGAAGACTCAGTTTAGAGTTCAGTTGCCTTCAGCAAATATTGGATTATCCTGCTACTGAGTAAAATGGAAGCTTATGCAAGGAAGGGTGCCTCTGACCTCTGTGCTTAATTCTTGGGGGCAAAATCAACTTTATATGCTGTGTGCAGGCAAAGTGAAATTCTAATTCTCCCTGAAAAGGATCTAAAGATGCAGATGTGCTCACTTGTGACTGACTCTTCTAATTCTCCCTGAAGTGCAAGTGCACCCTCCTGTCCTTCTGTGCTTCATGTTGGTGTCACCAGGACCTACATCCTGTTTCACTGAGCACCTGTACTGTGTCCTTCCACACTCAATTTTCTGTGCTCCTTCTTTCATGGCTGTTGCCAAGGGTTGTCATGGGATGAGGTCACTGTGTGCTTTGATCATGGGCAAAATTCAAGCATATCTAGATTTTTATGCAGCTTCCACTTGGTCCCCAAACTGAGCCTTTGGAGCAGCCAAGTATCAGCACTGAATTAGAGCTGAGGTTTGGATGGGAATTAACACACTGTTTTTTGCCTGCAGAAAGATTAGACACTATGTGTCAATTAGTAGACTGTGCAATGACAACAATAAGGTAAGTGAAAACAGTGCTATGCTCACTTTAGTTTGAGCCCTAAGTATAACAAAATAATGGCAAAGTTCTGACTAACTGGATTTCTTCTACTGAATTGTAGGTGGAGAAGACATGTGAATGTATTCAGGCTGAATCTCAGACAGGTACGACACGTCTCTTCTGTCCCAAGAAGTGGAGAACATACCTGGGGAGAGAATAAAGGCCATTGTTAGTAATTTGACTGAAAACACAGTTTCACAAAACAGTCCTATTTACCTAGTGACAAGCTGGGAATCCAACTCAAAAGGCAGGAAAGTAAATGCAAGCCCCCTCTCTACCTGCCTCACTTACTTTAGAGGTGACATAAAGCAACCCACCTTTGAAAACGCTGTCACAGGACCCCAAGCTGGAATCATGGTATTGCTGGATTTAGTGCCACAGTTCAGTTGTAGGTGGTGGATTCCTGTGACAGAATTAGAAATGAGAAGGATGCTGTCATGTCATGTGTTGCTGTGGCTGCTCCATAGCACATGGCACCTGTGTCTGCACTGCTTTGTGCTGCATTGTGAGGAATTTGCATGTGGGTGGAAATGAGGATGACCAACACTGTCATTCACCCTCATCTCACATATCAGCACTTCAGTTAGGACATCCTTGGCATCCATGCTGCAGGTACTTGTTAACTTAGTCTTAACACAGGCTGGACATGGGAGTCCATAGGGAACCAGGGATATGCTGCCCCATTTGCTGGCATGTGCTCTGCTTTGCCCCACCAGTTTCTGGTGGCAGTGGTTACTTGAGTGAACTCAGGTGTGCTGCACAAGTTGTGTTCACAACTGCAATTGTGCCACAGTGGCAAGAGAGGAGCTTTTCTCTCCACATGGTTTCCTTCTGCACAGACATGTAGGCATGTTCTGACTGAGAACCTGACTGGGTTCTGGACAGTGTAATAGGGCAAGAGCTTTAAAAGGCACTTTGATCAGCTCTCATCTGCTGAAGCATTGAGGTCAATGCCACTCAGCTGCTGCCAGGCTTTTCTGAGCTTCAGTTCCTTTAACATACATCTTAGACAGAACTCTGTTGTCATTATGCAATATCATTTTCTTCACAGATACTCAGACTTGCAGACACAAAGACATGAGGAAAGGATCCCTGGATGTCAGATCCACAACATCACGTGGGAGTGATGGTATGTGAAACAACTCATCGTGTTGGGTCTGGCTGAGTTGGAGTTGTCATGCAAACCCAATACACAAATTATTACATTTCTTACCTCTTCCCTTGATAAAGATATGAAAATATTTATTTCTTAATTTTGTTTTCTTTCTCTGTGTTGTATTTTGCTCTGTTAGATCACCCCAAACTTGATAGATGAGTAACATACTCAAAACTGTTGCTGACACTTACATGCCTTTGTTAAATCATACCTCATCACAATCTAGGCAGCATACGCTAGTGAAGCATGTCTATGGCAGTGAGAATACTCTCATGTTCCAGTATAGCAAAAATAGCATTGACTCTTCTTCTTAAGAACTGCTCAGCACAATGAGTAACAGAGATGTGTCTGCATTTTATAGGTAGCACAATATCCAGAAAAATCTCATCTTGACCTTTTCTCTGCAGAATCAGAATTGCTAACCGATATAAAACATTTGTTTTTAAATTTCCAATGAATAATAGGCCAGAACCTCTGCTGTTTTTATTTGGCACAGGTACCCACTTCAAAAGAGCTTCAGTGATTTACTTCAGGAAGCTGACTCATTATGACTTGTCATACTGCATCAGGCAGCAAGAGTAGATAGATCCTGCAATAATCTAAATTCAGTGGTTACCTACCTGTGCCTGCCAGTTTATACACACACATCTCTATAGTCTTTTAACTGAGTTTTTAACTGAATATTTTAATTAGTTAAAATAACAAAGCAAAGCCATGATTTTGCCAGGCTGTTACAGCCACTTATCTCTAATCAGGGACATGAGTGGTTCAGCCAGCGTCTCTTTGCACTTGTGCATTCTGCAGTAGATTACTCTGAAAGGCACAGCAGGGTAAGCAGTGCAGAGAAGGCCTCAGGAGTTCCTGGCTGATCCTCCCATCAGGCCTTGTCTCTGCAATCAGGGTACAAATTCTGCTCTGTTCTGCACACAGGCAGCTCCCAGCGGCGCCGCTCCTCCATGGCCAGGGTCCATTCCATGACTATCGAGGCTCCCATCACCAAGGTAATGTCACAGCTGGGCTGGGCTGCAGCACTGGGGCGTGAGGCTCCAGGAGAGCACCAGCCTCTGGTGTATCTCCTTCCCCTGTTCCACCTACCCACTGCTGTAGCTTCAAAAATACAGATACTCTGAACAAAGATCTCCCAGACCTGCTTGGTAGAGTTTCACCCATGGGGTCAGCCATCATGTGATCCTTTTTAAGGAGGAGGGTTTGGAGTTCCTCTTTCTTACTTATGCATTGTCAATTGCTTTCTGAAATCACTCAAGGATTTGTCAAAAATCAGCTCTTTAACAAATTTCGAGAGGCAAGTGGGAGAAAGTTAAATTAAATCCATTCACAGATATTTTGAGGCTGTGCCTTGGAGGGGAAAGTCATTAATAAGATTGCTGTCTCTAAGGCCACAATCTTATTCCCAGAGTCAGCAGCAAACATCAGCATTTCAGTAACATCCCTTTCATTTTGGTTTTCCCCCATGCAGATTAAAGTTTTTGATCTTGTTATTTTCCTGAGTTTTTCTATAGTAACTAATGAGTGTCTCTGGTTTTTTACAATCACTTCTAAGTTCACAATATGTCTGATGCTGCCTTAGGTAATAAATATCATCAATGCTGCACAAGAGAGCAGTCCCATGCCAGTTGCAGAAGCTTTAGACCGGGCTTTGGAGATTTTAAGAACCACTGAATTGTACTCTCCACAACTGGGGACAAAAGATGAGGATCCACATACAAGTGACCTTGTTGGAGGGTTAATGACAGTAAGTACTTTCTGCCACAAAGAGCTCTTGATTAATGTTCACTTCCTGATTTTCCCAGTTACTTGATCTTTATCCTCTGCCATGTGCTCTGCCTCTACAATGCCAAATTTTCAGGAAAAACTGCACAGGCCTTTTGAGGACTTTCTCTCCCTACCTGAATAATGTAGCTCTGAAAATAGGAAGAAAATTGACCAGCCCCTTTAAAACATTACTCTAGCTAAAAATGGAAAGTAAACATTTTTTTAAAAATGTGATTTGTTGAGTAAGGTATAGATGGGAGAGGAAGAAAGAGAACCTGATAGTTGTATTTATTAATGAGGATTATAATTACATGGTTTGGGGGGGGGAGTTTCAGTCTATCAAATGAATGTGTTTTCAAAAGAATGCAAAATGCATGCTTTTGTTGCTGTTTCTTGGATTATATTTGTACACCTATAGCATAGTACCTAAAGCTGAACAAAGGGCATATAGTGAAGCAAGAACTGAACCCAAACCTTCAGAGCCTGGAGTCTGACCCTCCTGATGGTAACAAGATGAGTTTAGATGAATGTTACCTGTGCCCTAAGGATATGTCTTCTCATTAGTCTGTAGCTTGCATATGAAAAGCTACACCAAGAAAAAAATTACAGTGTGTTGGATGCAAAAAGGCTCACAAAATGTGAGCTTTTCAGGGATCTGGGCTATTATAATTTCATGTTGGAATGATCATGATGCCTTTGCAGTACCTATCAGACTCTTCAAATAGTTTATGTGTATTTTTACCTTTAAAAATACCACAGCAAATATCTGATCAGGAGAAACGTGGGAGACTTCAAGAATTCCAGGAGAAGGCCTGAATGATTTATACTGGGTTGTGTTTACTAACTGAGTAGACAAAATTTATTGTTATATTAATTATAAAAATATAAGATGAATATTTATACATATAATCATTAGTCTTGAAGTAAATCTTTTCTCCTGCTTATGAATACATATTCATATTCATACATATTTTATCTCTTATGAATACATAAGAGTCTATAAACTCTATTGTTTTCTCCTTTTTGAGGATTGTTGATTCTTACATGCATTTGTATTCTCATTGTATTTGGTCCACGCACATGAATATAACAATATTGCAAAATATAAAAATCTTTATTAAAAATAAACCCAGGGCTTTTTTATGGAGCAATAAGTAAAGCTGAGAAAATTAATTTCAGAGCATATGGCATAGTACAGGTTTTAAAGTTATTGGAGAGAAACATTTTTCCATCAAAGGGTCTGCTGAAAACAGAATTACATTGTTCTAAGTGTGTTCAGAAGTTATGTCTGAGAAGGAAACAAGTAATGTTACTGGATTTGAACTCTCAAGTAGGAAGGGCATTTGGAGTTCAAAGATAGATTTACCAGATACAATTACACCTGCTATTTCAACTCTTAAAACTAATCTTTGATTCTAAATGATAGGCAGCATCTGGTGACCTAAATATTTGTGTCATAGCAGTTCCATTGAATAGCCACTCTTGTACTCCCTTTCCTTTTAAATCACAAAACTCCAGATTAATTTACTTACAAATGTGAAAATGAAAATTAGATATAGCAGTTCTTCTAAGAGCAGATATTCCATGTTCAGATATGGCATCCACATTTACTTCTGCTATACTTGGTGTGAATAACATTTTTAGTAAGGTGCATTCATAAATATTTTTTTAAACACTGTGGTTTTTTTACATGAGCTAACAGCTGTAACCTCAAAAGAGCAAGAGGGATTTGGGCCACAGCATTTAAAATTATAAAATGAAAAGTAAATACTAAATACATAATTCTGTTAGTTTTAATCCATCATCTCAGTGTTCACATCTAGGCATCATGCCAGAATTAAACCTAGGAGGCACTGAACTGAAGAATAAACAATCATACTTTCTGTGTGATAGAAAGGAAGCCTCAGAGTAATTTGTTCCTCTGCAGTCATGAGATTCTTATGCTGCTGAGGTGACTGGATCTGCCAGTACCAGGGCAGGAGAGCAGGGGAATGTCTCCATCCACTCCCTCCCACCACCCACCTTTGCTTGTTGGGGGAAGTGTGTGGACACACCGTGTCTGCTTTGAGGCACAGACCTACAACTGGTGTGCATGGTGGCCAAAGACAGATGTCAGGCTGCAATTCCTGCAATTCTAGACCTCCATCTGCACCTGAGAAACTTGAGTTTTTGCCTGAGTCCATGTTGCATCCCCTAGCCTGCAGTTCCTCATCTGTTATGAGCTATATGTAAACCAGGCTAATCTGAAAAGCACAAACAAGGGAGAGGCAGCTTTGATGGCAGTGACAGGCTGCAGTCAGGCTGTTCTGAAGCTGTTGTGCTACTACTTGGTGTTACCATCTCCTAGACCTATTGTGCAATATCCTCCATTTAACTTGCAACTTTTATTTAACAGGATGGTTTACGAAGATTATCAGGGAACGAGTACATATTGTCAGCAAAACGTAAGTTTTAATTTGGCTACTGAGATACTAAAACATGTTCAGAATTTTAAGAAACAGGGAAATGTCATTAGATGTCCTTTTTATGAGCATTTTCTTTGTTGGTTTTTTTTTATCTATAAGCATTTTTCTGCAGCATTACTGAGCTGGGTGTTACTGCAGAAGGGAAAGCATGGTCATTCAGTAAAATTGTATCTCACTATTAAATATACTACTTAATATACTGTTAATAAATACCTATAGTAACAACTGTATTCCTCAAAAGAAACTCATCAGGTTGCTGGCAGTCTGAGCTCTCCAATCTCCCTCAATGACATACCCCCACGGATAACACAGGCCATGGAAAATGAGGAACAGTGGGATTTCGATATCTTTGAACTTGAGGCTGCCACCCATAAAAGGTCAGTAAATGCAAGAGCTCATAAACTGAAGCTGCTGAAAAGTGACTTAAATGTCATACTGTAATCAGATCCTTAAGTTCTCTCCCTGTGATTTTAAAACTGAATTAATTTTATTTTCAATGTCAGATGTTTGAAATTTTCTCATTGTCATTTCTAGCTGTATATGCATCTTAAATATCTTCTGTTTCATCATGCACTATTTCCTGCAAATTCCCAGTGGATATATGTGAAGATTATGTATCTTTGGTATGGTATAATGACAATACAGTATAAGTTTTAAGCCTTCCTTTATTCAATAATAGAAAAGTTATACAAATCAAGTTATTTTCTAGTGGGGATTCAAATTCCTATTATGACAAACTGCACACAGAGTCAACATGCTGGTTTTGATTTGACCAGTTGATACAGATCAGCTTTTATTTTCTTTCCATTTGATTGGGTAGGTTTTATTCCTGAACAGTTCCAATACAGCTTTTCAGCAGAATTCCCATTACCTTTCTCTGGGATTAGAGGAAGGTCTTTATTCTAAAATCTTGGCAGGTTACATTTTATGTATAAGCTTAACTGAAGAACATTTTCTGATAAAAAGCAGGGCATGCAAATTTCCATCACAGAATTTTTTTTCAAAAGCAGATCAGCAGCTTTGATGGACTGTACTGCATTAGTAGAAAAGACTCACCCTAAGACTGTAAATTGTTCTTTCTGTTAAAATCCTTGGTTTTACTGTCTGATGCTTATCAAAAGTTCCCCTTTTGGATCTAGTTTCATATATATCATGCTTTGTCTTAGTAAAAGCTTTTGTGAGACACTAATTTGGAGGCCAGATCCTGCAGTGAATTGACTATCTTCAACCCTTTGTCAAAATCCCGGATCTGTAAAAGCTTTGAAAATTATTCATATCAAAGTCTAAGAAAGATATGAGCCACTTAGTTAAAAAATTTGCACTTCATTTTTTTACTGTGGTTTTATGAGCCAAAAAGGTGCAAAACCCCCTAGGGTTTTATTCTTCTTTAAAATTATTTTATTTTAAATGAAGGTATTTACATCCATTTGCTTTAGGTTTTCTTTTGCTGTATTTTGATTTCTAATGAAGTAATACAGATAAATAATTAAAAAGAAAAATGTGAAGATACAGTCAGTCTGTGTGATTTACAACATTTAATGGGTACATTGCAGTAACTTAATTAATTATCCCAGCCAACATGCATGAGATCATCAGGTAGGTGTCTCTGTTCTTGCTGATCTGGAGAGACCACAGAGGGACAAAGGAGGTACTTTGTTGCCTGTACTCTTATTAAAGGTAGTATAATTATGATTGCTTCTTACTGTGTTTAAATAACGGCAGTTAATTTGTTAAGAGAAGTAAAGTGACTCACAAATATGAATATCTTTCAATGACTCACAAATATGAATATCTTACAAGTATTGCCTTAAGTCCAAGCAGACATACAGTAATAAAGCCAGGGTAATTAATTAAATTTCAGTGCATTACAGCTCCCTGACAGAGAAACCTGGAGACACCTTTGTCTGACACTGGGGGACATTAAGGGGGATTTAATTTTATGTATGTTACAATTCTAGTATATGACACAGTAATTCTGTAATGAGTCCTTATACATCATTTCATATGTCATTAGCTGAAAATGCTGTGTGGATTCATACTGTTTATTCTATATAATATTCTTTCAGCTGCATTCATTTTAAAACTTTCTGTTTATTTTTCTCCACAGGCCTTTGGTTTATCTGGGTCTCAAAATATTTGCTCGCTTTGGAATCTGTGAATTCCTAAACTGTTCAGAATCCACCCTGAGGTCATGGTTACAAGTTATTGAGGCTAACTACCATTCCTCCAACTCCTACCATAATTCTACCCATTCAGCAGATGTATTACATGCTACTGCTTACTTCTTGTCTAAAGAAAGAGTAAAGGTGAGTCCACATTTATGAGAAACAGTGTTGGTGCAATCAAAGAAGGATCTCTCAGAAACAGATTCAAAAGCCAAATGTCTGCCCAGTGCCAACCAGTTTGGTAACTCTGAGGTCAAAGAACTGGGCTGCTTTACATGAATTCTAGGTTCTCTCTTATATGTAGAAGGATGGATGCTAATATTACAGAATTGAACAATTCTTGATAGGAGAATAAGAAAACCTTATTTTCAAGTAAAACTTCTTCATATAGTTAATTATGTCATTCTCAGATCGAAATGACATAATTACTTTTGTGATGGTACATGCCAAATACAGATTTAATGTGATAAATTAACATCCCTCATGCCTTGTGATGGTCATTTTGCAAAAGACTCCCAAGACTATGTAAGCCATAAAGTAGGCTATATCACCCACTGGAGAAGATGCCCTGAGGTTTATAGAGACAGCATTGGAGGAGAGTATTGAAAAAAATTACTGGTCAGTACCATAACACCCACGGGGGTATTAGAGCCACTGACAATCAGAGTATATGAGAGCAGCTTTTGCTCTCACATGCCCTGACTGGAGAAGGGGAATAAAGCAGCACATGGTGTGTGTGCAGTAGAGTGGTGGGACATACTTCTGAGTCATGGTCTTGGGTAGGAATTCTGAACTGGCCTGCCTAAGGATAGCACCAGTGATGGGCACCTGCCTGAGAAATTTGTGACTGTAAACAAGCTTCTGACAGGTCATTAAACTGTAGTAATTAATTTACTTGGAACTGCAGCTCATTAGTGTGCTGTCCAGAGGTTGATTTACAAATACTATATGCCAAGTGGGGATAGAATGTCACTGGATTTTTTCAGCCCCTGATTTGCCAGAGGTTTAGGTGGTCTTCTCAAGAATATCCATGAAAAAACAGAAGATCTGGATCCATTTCAGTGCCACAGTAGCATGACTGTCTTCTCCTTTTCCAGAATGTTATTTCCATTCCTCTGTAGGCATAGGAAGAGAAAAAAATGTTGCAGCAGCAGAAGGAGCAGAATCAAAGTTCAGAATTATCTCTTTATCTTTTCAAAGTTGCAGCCCAGCTGCTTTTGTGTTGCCCAGAGTTCAACTTAATCTAAAGACAGAAAGCCCAATTCTGCCACTGAAATTCATGCTGAGAATATTTTTTTTTTTGTAATTTGAACTCAGTTCAACTTGACTAGGAAAATGTTCTGGCTCCTAAATTAAAGCCATATTGTCAGAATCGTTTCCACTTCTGTGCCATGGGAGTTAAGATAACAAAGTTAGAATCCTTGATTTGATGTTGGGTATAAAAGTGCTGTAAATCCCTGTGAAGAAGTGTCAGGTAGACTGCTGTGGTCCTCCAGGTCAGGTACTCTCATGTTTCTGGCCATTTCCCATCTGCACAGACCTTTCTCAGCCAGACTGAATGCTGGGCATTGTGCCCCTCTGAGGAGAGCCTGTTCTCAAATCCCTCTCTCCTAACTTCATACTACAAAAACAGAATCCCATGAGCAGTGCTGAAAGAAAGAAGGAAGAAGCTAACACACAGCAGAGAGTATTTCAGATAATGCTAACTATGAACTGGATAGATATGAACTTTTCTAGAGCAGAAAGAATTATTTGCCTTCTCTTGTTCTCCACGAGACTCTCTTGACAGTCCTCTAAGAAAAATTTCCCTGCTCCTGCAAAGTCAAGTCACTGCATAATTTCAGGAGGTGTAAAGAAGGGTAGGGTTTCTCTTTTCACCTACCAAGTGTAGCTATTCTGAATTGTAGTAGAGGGCCCATAGATAATTTGGATCCCAAATTAAAGCAAATTGGAATGAAAATTATCTGTCCTGCTTCCAGATTTAAATGGGAATATTTCTGCTCTTGTATCTCTTTCATTTTATTAAAATTTTAATATAATTTTTTGTATCTGTGATCCTTCACAAATGCCAGTATAAACACAGCACAAAGGCTAGTTTTCAAATGTATACAAAATATTTCTGAGATGCTTAGTTCTTCTCCTTTATACTATTAATAAATTAACGCTTAAGTGGAAAATCTTAAGAGTCAAATAGTTTTGTATTTCATGACAGGGTAGATAAAAATAGACATAATGGAATGCCCATAAAGCATGGAATGCAGCTTGTTACCAGAATCAGAATGTGATACAGAAAGTACAGAACATATGTCAGGTAATTTATCCATGGATGCAAAACATCAAATATTCTTCATAGAATATGCATTAGCTGCAGCCTCAGGACAGGACACTGTTATTAAAGAACTGGATGTATGGATAACATACAAATTAAAATTAAAATTTCAAATTTTATATCTAGTTAGCACGTAAGTGGAACATGATTAGGACACATTAAATTGCCAGAGGAAATTAGCGGTCTGGTGGTAATAGAATAATTTTTAGCAGTATTGGTCTTTTTCCCAAGCCAAGTACATTAACTCCAAGTGCATGTGGTTTAAGGTTGCTGGAAAACACAGACTAATTTATTACTTTACGTTTGCTTAATTTGATGTGCTGTGACAAAGGTGTGGTTAAGGCAAAATTTGAGAGGTACAAAATGGCCAAAAAAGTCACGCAATGTTCAGTGAAGCCTGTAATGAATTTTCCATTGCTCTGTGTAGAACATCTGACCCTTACTGATCTCCAGAGTTTTGGCTTTTATTCCTCAGCAACTTGGCTTAATCTTATGGACAGAATAGGGTTTCTAATGAGTCTGCCAGGAAAACTAAGCACCCTTCTATTTTCAGCAAACTCTGGATCCGATTGATGAGGTTGCTGCACTCATTGCTGCCACAGTCCACGATGTGGATCACCCAGGAAGAACAAATTCTTTCCTGTGCAATGCTGGCAGCGAGCTCGCGATTCTCTACAACGACACGGCCGTGCTGGAGAGCCATCATGCTGCCCTGGCTTTCCAGCTCACCACCCGGGATGGCAAATGCAATATATTTAAAAACATGGAGAGGTAAGCTTAACCCCCAGGCTCCTTGTCTGCCCACTAACATCTCTCACTTCTTACACTTTCTGTGTAACATAAAGCAAACAAGCATCCTAGAGGAGGGCAGTGCCTGGTGGATAACTGTTCATGGCCTTTGTGAAATTTGCTTCTAAAAGAGTAGAATGCTTCTGTCTCTCCTGCAAAGGCTTCTGAGTAATTCCCCACTGCCAATTTCTCCTGTCCATAAAAAGGCAGCCCTTATCTAAGGAATTTAGTGTAAATCTTAATGTGAGCAAGCCTGGAAGAGTTATTTGATGTCACTGAATGTAGAGAACAAGCTATGGCTGGGTGAGTAGAGAACAAGGAGAGAAAGAGCCACAGAGCATCAGTTAAAAATACCTTGTTGCAGTGTGAAGGATAATGAAGGACCTGTTGCTCTTGCAGCCTCAGAGAAGCATTTAGGGCAAGGATGTGACCATTGCCTTGGTTCTCTCAAGATACAGCAGGAAAATATTGCTGAAAACTTGACTGGAGAGTGAGCCACTGCTGAGTGTCTGTGCTAGAAGCCCTAGGAATATGTGTGTGTGGCATGTCCTGGCAGCCTCCTAAGCAGCTGATGCCTCTGCTTCTGCCCAGCTAGAGATCCAGTCATGCCTGGAGCACATATGTCTCTACACACCAAAAGTACTCCATCTAACAGAGATGCAGCTGCCCAAGCCTTTAGTACTGTTCTTTCTTCCCCTAGCACCTCTCTCAAACAGGAATGGTCTGTTGCATTTTTGTTAGACTTGTTTTAGCAACCAGCCCTTTGTGACCCAGCCAGCATTCTTAATTGTTTCCTTCTTTAAACAGGAATGAGTATCGAACCCTTCGCCAAGTCATTATTGACATGGTCTTAGCAACAGAAATGACAAAGCACTTTGAGCATGTCAACAAGTTTGTCAACAGCATTAATAAACCTTTGGCAGCGCTAGAAGAAAATGGGGTAAGCAACACTGCAAATCCTCCTTAAAATGCCTAGGCAGGGACTGGGAACCCTTGTCAGTAGGAAATTCTCATGTGGTGTTCTGAGAAAGTTTATCAGAAATGTGGAGAAAGAGAGGCTGGAGATTTATATTTCACCTATGGGTTTGAATCCCCTTCTGCTTAACGTGGTTGTCACTCCTTTTGAGGGTGAGTGGGACTTACTTGGATCCTATTAATATTACAGTGCTATGATGCTATAGTTGGAATCAGGGCCCTGCGCTGTATGTTTTCAAGTAAAAATGCCATTTTGATTAACCCAGTCACTCCCATTGGCAGAGTGGCAAGACTGGGCATTGTTGTTGGCCATTTCCTCAAAGGAAACAGGGTTTGCTTCAAAGCAGAGGCTGAATTACATCCCTTCCGAGGGGACACGCTGGGGGTGCAGCATAAGGGCAGGTCTGTGGGCTGCCATGTGGTGCATCCTCTGGGATTAAGGGCCCTCAGCCTCCAGTGCTGCCTGGCAGCATTTGTGGGGTTTCTGTCTGCTTTCTTTTTAATCTTTAAAATAGATGATGGTGACATTATGTATCATATAGACATAATCAATAGCCATCTGGAACCCCATGGACACAAAGAAATTGCCCGTTAAGAACTCTTTCTGAAAAACCACACCAGTTTCAATAACAGCTTCAACCAGCAGTTTTGTTGCCAGTAAGAGAAGTGTATAATTTTGTTGGAATGATTTTTGCAAAGAGAATACTTGCAGAAATGGTTATGATAAAGTTTGCGTTGGTGGCAACGTCATGTAGGAGCCGTAATGGTTTGCTGTATTTTTTTACCGTGTTTTTTAGAAAGCCACATTTCTGACTGTTGCATGTAATGGGGGAAGGCAGTTTTTTTATTATGTGAGAGTGGGAGAGAAACAGGTCTTGTTCCTTCACCCTTGAGAAGCAGGCTGGAGCTTAATTGGAGAACTGTACCTTTGTCCACAGGAGTGTAGGCTAGAATTAGCTTTGCTCTTGGCAGCCGGTGATGCTAATGGGAACTCTGTGAATGTGAAGCCAAAGTCCCAGTAGGACACTGGTTGTACTGAATAAATTAGAAGAAGAGATGTTAAATTCCCAGCTGGACAGCCTCTCTGGATGAGCATAGCAGCACTGGTGCAGGAGAACAAGGGAGCTGTTACTGCTGAGTGTAGTGCACTGCACTGGCCCTGTGGAGTGTGTAACTCTGTAGTGCTCCTGGTCCTGCTGAAGGGCTCTGCAATGGCCTGGCTTGGTCTGCAGAGCCCCTCCTCCCAGCCCCAGGAGTTGGGATGCAGAAGTTGTTTGACCAGCAGAATCCATCCTAAGAGCTAAACTCCTCTTCTTGCCTATCACAGAGAGCTGAACAGCTGGTGCTGCTAAAGAACAAGGCTTGGACATGTACAATCAGAGAGTAAAAACACAAACAGGGATATAGAAAAATGAAACAAAAGTTTAGTTCTACCCTTAAACCCCAGAAACTGCAGGGAAATTACCTGCTGCACAAGGCATTTGTAATTCACAGCAAATTGTGCCCAAGGATGGGAAGAAAGACAAAGAATAGATAATTTCTGTTGAAAACAAGAAGCAAAATGTTTCCCTTCTTTCAGCTGGGAGTTTCAGTTTGGCAAGTTCCTATTAAAAGGCCTGTAATGTGTGAGTGGGTAAAGCAAATTATTTACTGTGCTGAGCAGAACAACAGTGTCAGCCCCTCTTTCAAGTCTGTTGTCCCTCTGGCTGCAGCAGCAGTGTGTTTTCTGGCCTGCTTTCCAGCCATGGTGGTGACTCAGTGTAGTGTTTGCAGGCTGAGCTGCCAACCGCCTGTTCCAAATGGGACTGCTCCACTTCTTTTTTTTAATTTATTATTTTTATACAAATTTGTTCAAAGAGCCATGCTAAGAAGCTGCTCTGTTTGTTTTCTTTCTGCTTTTGTTTCATAAACTGAAAACAATCCTTTCCAGCTCCAGCATCCTTTATCCTCCCATTTCCCCTCATGATGTCACCTAAGCTATGACAGGAAGCCAACATCTGCCATGCAGAGACACCTCTGCACTCTGAGCAGGATGCTGGCACTAAGCAGAGTAACACATTTTATTCCCAAGACATCTGCATCCAGCAAGTAGAGCTGTGCATTTGGTTTGAACAGAACCCAGAGGTGAACATCCTTTCTCGATTCCTGATTGTTTACCTACTAGGATATTCTCTACTACCCATAACTGAGCAATCTCTAATTTTCCATACCTAATTTCCATACTTGTGTTTCTGGAGCTTCCATCACTTTATGTTGGCTTTCTCATATATAATTTTTCCACACATTTGGAGGTGTATACATCTCACTTGGGTTCTTCTGTTTTCCCTTCCACATACCTAAAAATGAGGGAAGAGAATTGGTTTGGGCATCTCATCTTGGTGAGAACTGTGGAGCTGGTATTTCTGAGCCATTTCTATACAATCAAATAATTTTTTACTACTGTCAGTTTCTTCCTTTAGGAAGAACTTTTTTCCCCACAAAAATTTTCTTCTGAAAAATGTCATGGTTATTCTGACCTAATAAAAGGTCAGAATGTTTCTGCTGCTTTGTGTCTCCCTCTTTGTACAGAACACTGCAGGAACTGGTAGCACATTATTATTATTATCATTATTGTTCGCTACTTCTTTGCTGCTCTGACTGTAGAGCAAGACCCTGTTAGGTGCCAGAGAAATCTTGTATTTTCCTTGCTTCAAAGAGTTTCTATTCTGAGTACACAGAGTTGTAAACTCCTGTATCTATCCATCCTTAAAGAGTCCAGCAACAAGGGAAGAGAATGAGGAACATGCCTGGGAGGTACTGTGGGATCTGACTCTCTGAATAGCAGCAATGCTGCCAGAATGATTGATACACTGATGGGTTTGTGTGCCAAGGTGATTCCTGCATCTTGGGTCTGTCCCTCTTTTCAAACCAACTATTCCACTCTTAATGTGCAAGTCCATTAATCCTTGGGTTTCAGCAGAGAGTCACATTTTTCTGCCTACATGGTCCTCATCACTGTGTGTGTAGTGATGAGCTGATCCTCCCCACACTTTTGAGAAGGCAGATAAAGAATAGAGGGATTAGATGACTTGCCCGAAGATGCCCAAGAGATCTGTCACAAAGACAGTGACTGAATCCAGAAACTGGAGTTCAGTGCTAGCTCAGAGCTGTGACTAACTTTCATCATCCACCTATAAATTCACTTAGACATCAAATCTGGTAGCCAGTAGCAGGACTGATCCCTGTAGGATGTGCTGAAAGCATTCCCAAAGCACAACAGCTTTTGAGTTAGTGCATGCAGACCTTGCTAATGGATTGTTTTTAATTCTTAAATGTTACAGAATAATGGTGATGGAGAATCAATCAAGACCGTTCTCAGGTCTCCTGAAAACCGTATCCTTATCAAACGCATGTTGATAAAGTGTGCTGACATTTCCAACCCATGCAGACCCAGAGAACAGTGTATAGAATGGGCTGGACGCATCTCTGAGGAGTATTTTGCACAGGTAAGGCAGTTAAAACAGCCTGCTGAAACTGCAGGTGAGCATCTCTTTAAAAGGGAGGAGAAGGGTGCCAGTACCACAGAACATCTCAGGCTGCATTATGTAATGTGAAAAAAAATAACTTTTTTATTTTAAATGGTGGCTATTACTCATGGTGACACACTACTAGGTACCTTCAGAGAGATGAAAGTTGACAACTTTTATTGTGCAGTTTCTGAAAAACTTAAGCTTTCAAGTTGTTCAGTTTGGAACTGGGCTTTTTGAGCCTTGTCTGCAAATGCACTCCCATAACATGAGACACGGCAAGGATACCCTCTGTACCCACATGCTGGGAATAGGATCATCAGGTTCTAGTGTTTGGATGTGAGCAGCACTCATTCCAAGATGTGCTGTAAGACCTTAGCACCCTGTGCTGAGGAAAGGTTTTAGGAAGATGTGGAAAAGGAGAGGGCAGTTGTTATTACAGATGATAGACCAAATACTGCATTTGGAATTTGGCACCCCAAGCAAGGGGCAAGGGAATAAAAAAGGTACTTTGCCATGTCTGAATGGGACAGATTACAGCTTCCATCAGAGATTGAAAATGGTTCAGCAGCTCTTAGGTCCAAAGCAGTCATAACTTGGTAACATGTGAAGTTAGTTAGGGTCAGCCTGTGTGCAGATACAGAAGGTAAATACATCCCTTTGTGGGAAACACTGGAAGGCACTATTTATCTGCTGTTTTGCTGAAACTGAACAACTAGGTGCTTAAGATTAAGTTGCTGCTGCTTCAGATTTGTTCAGGTTCCTCCTTTGATTTAGCGGATGCATGCTCTAGTCAGTGTCAAACAATCTGCTGCTAAAAGAAGCCCATTAACAGAATGTGTCTTAGATGAATAATTACTAATGTTTTTTGCAGACTGATGAAGAAAGGAGGCAAGGTTTACCTGTTGTGATGCCAGTTTTTGACAGAAATACTTGCAGCATCCCCAAATCCCAATTATCATTCATTGATTACTTCATTATTGATATGTTTGATGCCTGGGATGGTAAGCAAAACTCTGCCATTTCCTGATGTGAACATTTTGTGAACATTTGAAACTGCTGTGATACAGATTTTCTTTTTTATGGTTCCTAAATAAAGGGGGAGAAAAGGGAAGATTCCTGCAGTTCAAGTAATATTAATAACTTCATTATTGCTTATAAGTATTGCTACAAGCAATTCTCGTGGCTTGTCTTTAATATACTAGATTCAGGCAATCTTTAACTTTTTAAACTTGCTTCTCTGTAAATGGAGAACAGAACACATTCTCTTTGATAGCTCTTTGAGCATGGTCATTTTGTCCATGTTAATACTGGTTGTTCTTCAAGGCAAATTTCTACAGTCTGGAAACTGCTTGGGGGAGCGGCTGTTTCCTTCCAAGTGCTGCCTCCGTGGTAAAAGTGGTCAGAAATGTGACTCTCCTGAATGCCACATCATGACATGTGACTGAGGTTTGTTGGGGCAGGATAATTACAACCATAATTAGCTATGCCCCTCCTGGAAAACTGTGTCCCTTTGCTGGGAGTTGCAACACCAGTATTATGTAAATTTACAGAACAGTTCTCAGTGGCCCGAGTGCTACACGAGTGCTGAGAGTTGTACAGCCCCAACTATTTCGAGCATCGGTGTGACAGATTCAAGCTTTTCTGCTTAACCCAGTTGCCATTTCAAGTGATACTTAAACAGGAAGAATCTGTGACTGTTTCAGTTCTGCAAACTCAATACACTCTGCCCTTTCTTCCCTAGCATTTGCAGACCTGCCAAATCTGATGGAGCATCTGAATAATAACATTAAATACTGGAAAGGACTGGATGGAAGGAACCTGCGAGTCCTTCGGCCACCACCAGAATAGCAGTTAGACCATGGTGTGTCATTCACTAGCCAGATGCATATTTATTCAAGTTCACTTCTATCTGTGTGAATTCAGATTTGTTTTGACCTCTTCAGTATTACAGTAAAGCTAGCCCATGCACTTGGGGAACTTTCACATTCAAGAGAACATGAGGTCAGCAGTTGACTTCCACAAAGTACCATGTGTGGACTCAGATGAAATAAGCCCACCAAGTGGAATTACACTGGATTTCTGCAGTACTTGTACTGAAGAGGGTTTATTATTATCATACTTCTGCGATATCTTCATACCAGCATGTGAAGCTGGAAGACCTTGGAGAGAATCCTCATAAAAAGGACATTCACTAGAAGTTTATCTATTAATAGAGACTCACAGCTTTTATGAGAAAGCTACATGCTTTTTATAAGCACTTAAGACAGTTATGTAGAACAATCAGACATTTAAAATGAATGAAACTGTCTATGAAAGAATTTTTGATCTATGAAAAATAGATGTACTGTATTTTTTCACATCACAGAAGGTGCAATCATTCACTTCTGAGCACTACTGAAAGTGAGTTCTCCTTAAGAAATTTAGTAGCAAATGTAAAAAATAACACAAGAATTTTTGAGGTTGATCGTTAGCATCTATGATTAAAATGTTATGTTTTATTTATTTTGTTAGATGTTCAATATTTTCTATGAATTTATAAATACTTAAAAGCCAAAGCCAACTTTAGATGCATTATAAATTTACATGATTCATACTCATTAATATACATTTAATTGATGTACAGACCTTTTATTTTCATAATGCAAATACAAAATACTATACAATGATACATTTTTATTGCACTGTAAGGATAGATGTGTATGTTTAAATATTGTCTGATTTATGTTAATTAAAGTAAGTTTTATTAAAAAGGTCTCACTTGAGAATAGTAGAATAAACAAGAACTGTATACTGTCTGAGCACCAGAACTGCAGTAGTTCTCCCACAAACCAGTGAGGACCACCTGATCTTCTCTTGGCTGAAAAATAATAATGTGTTGGAACTCTTTGTTTTCTCCCATGACATTTTATGACTGAATTCCCTGTTAAAATCTGCCTTATTTTATATAGTATTTCTACAAAGCATTCCACAGCATATATGAAGAGGTGATACTAAGCATCTAATGAATTTCAACATTTTATAGCCAATGTATTTTCCTCTGCCATAAAAGAAAAAGAACATAAAGCCACCAACAAAAACCTTTAACTCAAGAAGTTTGTAAAGGCTGTGTACCTTCACAATTTGAATGAAACCTTCATAGCAACTACCAGAAAATAATAAAATGTATATTTTAAGAAGTGTCATGTCCTACACATTTCATTTGAAAAGTATATGCACTTTGTAGTTTGTAGACTAACAAACACAGGAAATTCTTAACTAAGATACTTTTTGTCTGGGGAAGCGAAAAGTTGAGGGGGTTGAACTGGCATGAGGGTGATGAAAGGTGTTATGTAGCTGGCAAGCCCCTGTGTTTGTGGCCTGCCCTTGGCAAGCCCATCAGACCCTTGTGTGCCCTTGGACAAGTCTCTTCACAGCTACACGCCGTGTCATGCTGTGTTCCACTGAAGGACTCGAGGAGTGTCCTGTCAGCCTTCCCCGTCGACAGAAAGGCATCCAGAGGCACTGAAAGAGTTGCTGACTGTCATTACTGCAGAGGCAATGGACTTTAGAGACATTTTGAATCATTCCTGAAGAAGCAGATGCTGGGGAGAGGTGGATGATGGAGCAGTTCATGGACTGCAGCAGTGGCAGCCTTAAGGTAAGAAAGGAAGAACTGACCTCTCCAGGTGTTACCTGCTTCTGTGTTTCTCCTTCCTCTCCAAACCAGTGAGACTGATGGGCTACCACCATTTGTTCCTGTTTGTGTCCTGCCTTTGTGCCCTTACCCTGCTTGTGTGGTCTCCTTATCTACTCAGAATTCAGTTATATGCTGTTGGGGCAGGGAATTCCCTTCAGTTCATTGTTATGTGCATATTGCCTGAGCCAGGGGGCTCAGATCCTGTGAGGGGTGCCTAGGCTGTGTCACTGTCTCACTGACAGTAGTAGGACAGAAGTTTTTCTGGTCAGTATTCCAGAGGTTCTACAATCAATGCAGAAGCAGCAGATATATTTTCATTGAAGGCTCAATAAAACAAGTATCCTGCAAGGAGAGGGAGAGTTGGCCAGCAGTTTTCCTGGCAATATTACATTGTATTTCCCTATGCTGCATCTATTGTACCAGCTGTAATTTGCTACCTGGTATTAATGTCTTCTGTTCCTTGCAGGCTCCTTTTCTCCAGTAGAGGAAAACTGCATCACACCATCAGTATCTCCTCCACTTGTCTGCTGCAATGAGGATGGGAGAGGAAGTGTGGGTACCAGCATGTGGACCCAGAGACTTGTCTGCAGGTAAAAATCATGGAATCATTTAAGCTGGAAAAGACCTCTAAGATTATGGAGCCCAACCATTCCTCCAGCACTGCCAAATCCACCACTAAACCATGTCCTCACGTGCTACATCTACATGTGTTTTAAATCCCCTCAGGGATGGTGACTCCACCACTGCCCTGGGCAGCCTGTTCCAATGCTTGACAACCATTGAAACGAAAAAAAATTTCATAATATCCAATCTAAACTTCCCCTGGTGCAACTTGAGGCCATTTCCTCTTGTCCTATCACTTGTTTTTTGGGAGGAGAGACTGATTCCCACCTGGCTACAGTGTCCTTTCAGGTAGTTCTAGACACTGAGAAGGTCTCCCCTGAACCTCCTGGCTCCCTCAGCTGCTTTTCACAAGACTTGTGCTCCAGGCCCTTCCCCAGCTCCACTGCCCTTCTCTGGACACGCTCCAGCCCCTCAATGTCCTTCTTGTCCTGAGGGCCCAGACTGGACACAGCACTCGCGCTGTGGCCTCACCAGTGCTGAGTACAGGGGGTGGCCACTGCCCTGGCCCCGCTGGCCACGCTGTTCCTGACACTGGCCCAGTGCCATTGGCGTTCTTGGCACAGGCTGGCTCACGTTCAGCTGCTGCTGCCCAGCACCCCGGGCCCTTTTCTGCGGGCACTTTCCAGCCCCTGTGCCCCAGCCGGTAACGCTGTGTGGGGTTGTTGGGACCCCAGGGCAGCACCCGGCCCTTGGCCTTATTGAACTTTGTGCTGCTGGCATCATTCCATGGATCCAGCCTGTCCAGATCCCTCTGCAGAGCCCTCCTACCCTGCCGCAGAGCACCACCCCCATCCAACTTGGTGTCACCTGCAAACTGATTGAGGGTGCATTTGATCACCTCATACAGATCCTCAATAAAGATATTAAACAGAACTGCCCAGAAAAAATATTTCTTCATAAGCATAGTTCATATTCTGGGTTACATTAATATATGGTAAAAAGCAGTTAATTTCATCTGCTATAAAAATGCCTGATGCATCATCATTGAAAAGATGTGATCAATATGATGAATTCCCTGAAATTCACACTACGTCTTTATTTCCGTTACTTGGACTGTAGAACTGTGCTAATTAACCTTCTCTATAAGCCAGATTTATGTCCATATTGGTGTACAGTAATTTAACTTAACATAAAACACTGATTTTCAGCCACTGCAGCTTTGCTCACTCTCCTGTCCATCTAAATTTGCCAAGGACAGATTATAATTAAAATCTGGAACCATGAAGCCTGATCTGTACTTTGCTTCCACTGAGCTTCTCTCTCCAAGCCACACCTCTGAAGCCTTCTCTGAAGTGGCTCACAAGCCAATGTGAGCCTGTGCCTGTTCCATGGGGTGATTCCAGGCTGCTGCCCATGAAGAGCCTCACTGTGGAGCAGTAATAGCTCTAACCTGATATCCACTGCTCCAGGATGCAGATTCTTTGGATCCCAAAGATCCAATGCTTCAGCCATTCCAAATCCCCTTCCTTTATTCTCCAAGATTACACAGCAACATCATATTCCCTGTGCTCTGAACCCTTTCCAGCTTTTTGAATGGTCACTTAGTGATGGAACTTCCTGGGGACAGAAATGGCTTTACTGACGGTCCTTCACCATGGAAGGGAGAACATTGAAATAAACTGAGTGTGATTGAAGTGTTCCAAATTTCAGTTAGGCTGGCAGTCTTATGCAATGTCTGCACTTTTCATTTGTTCTTGCTTTAATGCTAATACAAGAGTAAATTCCAATGTAGGCATCATGAGGGAGAGGTCCTTTATGCACCTCCAGGGCTTTACTATAAAGCTTTCTGTTTTAAAACTTAATAAGGTTCAACAATTCAGCATTAAATGACAGATTGAATGGCTCTGTTTTCCATGCTGCATATTTTCTATCAGGTAATCCTGCTTCTAAACCTGGCTATCAGTGTAGGTGCTTCCAAGTGAATCTAAACTGTTATGATCTGGTAAAAAAAATTGTTGGCTTCTCAGCAAATTGTCCTAGATTATTATCTTTTACCCTTGTGTAAAATTCAGAGTAATAATTGTTTATTCTGACAAAAGGAGAAACCAGACAGGTGGTATGAACAGCTACCTTACCACAGGTCTGAAGATGGTTTTCATACTGCAGTTTACCCAATGGCTATATATGAATTAAAAATCACCTGAAATTGAATGAATGCCTTGGTTTTTGTTGCAGTGCCTTTTGTGTGGGTGTTCCTGCTTGTCTCAGTAGAGAAATAATTGATAAAACATTAAAGAAAACGTGTATTGAACATGAAGGAATGAGCAATGGGAAAGCCATTCCTGCATAAAAGAGAAGAAAGTATAATAGATATCTAATAATCACTTGCTGGGTGCTGAGAAACGGGACAGGCAAAAACAGTAGTCAGTTGTGCCCTTCAGTGACACCAGAAGGGTTTGTGTCATTACTCTGCAAGGAGTGCTTTGAAATGAAGTCTCAGAGCTATTCACAAGCTTCAAAACAAATAATCTCTCTGCTGATGTGTGACATCATGCCTCCAAGGTACAGGGTCCCAGGGGTGCTGTTAAATGATCGCAGGATGGAGTGCAGTTTGTCCTGACATGATGTTTAGATGCAGAAAACAAGCTTTCAGATTGCTGCCACGTCTTTGTACAGCCTGTGCTGCTGGTTCAGAACAAAGGGGATGTCCAGGTGTTTTTTGCTGAAGCTTTGGCTAGGTGGGAAAAGGGCTGTGGCTTAACTCCACTGAATGCTTTCTCTCAGTGCCTGCTTTGAATGTTACTTGGGCAAAGTGTCTCATGTTTTCCTTTCTTCCCCTTGTTTAACATCTTTAAGACTCTCCTCCCACACTTCCCATGCAAACCTCAGTGGACTCAGCTCTGCAAACCTTGTGAAGCAGCAGCAGTTGCCTCCTTAGCAAGCAAGGCAGCTGAGTTAGCAAAGGCCAGGGAACCCAGAGCCACTAAGCAAAGTAGCTTTGAGGCTTCTAAATAGCTTTGAAGTCTTGGACCTTCAAGCCCTACCTGTGGTTTAAGTAAGTGTTAGGCCAGGAAACAGTCTTCTGGTCTTCACATGTTCCCACTTTTTTCCTTCTCTTCTCTGCTCCCATTTTTCTTCTTAGCTCATTTGCTAAGAGTCTGCTTTAACTTCCACTGGCTGAACATCTGCCTCAAACACACAGCTGTAATGCTGGGACTAAACCCTGCCTTTCAAACTGACTCTTGCTGCTTATTACAGCTTTTACCACAAGAAAATCTTTTTCTTTCTGACTCAAAGTGAGCCTGGAGAAATATCTTATAATGGCTGAAAGCCTTACATTGGTATGCACAGGCAGAAGGAGAATACAAACACAGTTAAGTGAAATAGCTTATAAGCACTGCAGTGCTGCCAGGGCAGGGGGAATATGTGTGCAAGGTCTTTGGTACTGTACTCCCACATGCAAAGTGAAGTTCAGGAGTGTTCCCAGGCACCTCTGCCTTTGAGGTTATGTTAGCAAGCACAAGCAGCTGGGAACACTTGTTGAAATTAGAATCTGCCTTTTCTTGGTTTGCTTGCTCCCCCCATCGAGTGGCAAGAGTAATTGCTAGACCTGAAACTCAGTTCAGCCCATGGTAATTAACAGAAATCTTATTACACAGGTAGTGAAATAGTGCTCCAATGCATACAATTTTCAAGAGGAAGCAAGAAAGGTGATTCCTGTCTTTGAAACAAAAGAAGGAATTTAGCCAGCGTGTAATTATTCAAGTGAGAAGTTGGTCCTGTCTGTATTTAATATTCCAGAGTGGTATTTGATGTAAGTCCTTCCCCAGAGTTCATTACATTAGCTCTTAGCTCAACCTGAGCATGCTGAGTGCCAAGTTCAGCATGCAGCATGTTTTATCACCAAGGAGAATGACGTCAACCTGGTGATCTTGCAGCTCCCCAGCTCAGTGGAGGAGGTATGGCTTTGTCTTCAGCCTAAAGAGGAAACAGAATACATTTGCTTGGTATTTGCAGTATAAAATGTGTGAGGAATATTTCTTTTTACCTCCAGCAAGAGCTGTCCCTTTTTGCCAAAAAAAAAAAAAAAGTTACTTTGCTTGTAATATTACTCTACTATTCTATTCTATTCCTATTCTATTTCAAAAAAGGAAGCTTGTCCTTTACAGATCTCTCAGCTTTACAAGCAGACACACAGACACACATGGGTGAAACAAGCTGCAGGGGGCTTGTGGCCATCCACACCATGGCAAACCCTGGCCTTGTCCTGGGGCTGCCTGGCTGCTGCTGAGGGCTCTGGCGAGGATCCTGCTGACCGCCAAAACATGGGAAGAGAAATGTAGAAAGCAGGTGCTTTCATAAGGGTTTGTCTCTGGTGTTTTTCAGAGATACTGGTCAGAGCTCCTGAGATGACAGAGTTTCGTCCTCCCACCTGTGTGCTGAGCTTGGTGAGACTCCCAGGAGAGCCGAATACCATCGGCAGGCACTGTCCCAGCACCGTCCCAATGCTGGGTGGTGCCGGCTGTGCCAGACTCTATTTACTGTAAGTGAGGCAGACTGTGAGGGTACAGCAGGAATGTGAGTGCTCAGGAACAGGCAAGACGCCCAGCCACCCCTCTGGGACTGGGCTGGGAACGGCATGCTTGACATCAGCCATGGCTTCTGGGGTTCAGGAGGGAGAAAGGCTCCAACTGCTCGAATACAGAGTTTTCAGGACATTGTGAGAGCAGAGTGAAGTACTCCTCACCTGACAACCAAGCCCTAAAAGCGAGCAGCCTCTCCCAGTCCCTCAAAATCCACGCTGGCAGACTCAGTGCCAACATGCTGTCCCCTGTTATGACAGATCTCTGACAAGGCAAGGTCAGAAAGCACAAAGTTTTAGCTGCTCTATCGTGCCAGGAACAAAATAAACCCCAAAACACCAACCAACCAAAAACCACACCGAAACCCCAACAATGACAAAAAAAGTAAACAACCAAAAGCCTTGTTTTAAAATAAGCTCTTTTAAATAAATGAGTGTTCTTTGAACCACAGCAGAGTACGTACGTAACGATGTTTGTTAAGTAAATATCAGTGACATGTTTAAGTCTGGCTCAGTAGGTATTAGCAAAGTGATATTTGTATTGGTTTTGTTGTAACAAGAGTCAATCGTGTTTGTAGAAGGTGGTCTGAAAAAAGGGACTTTGGATTTGGGGTTTTATTTCTTCCATCTGCCGACCAGTAGTTCTACTTTGGGACTTTTAAGTAAAAGTCCTTCCTAATGCATTGAATTTGGTGAAGTTATACTTACTTCCACTGGCTTAGTTCTGTTCATAATCTGCCTCATGAGTGTTACTTTTTACCCATGGACCCACTTCTTAGATAATTTTGTCTTTGAGAAGGAAATCTGTCCTAAGTCTGGTTGCAAATATATGGTCACATTATTACAGTGCATACCTGAAACGCCACAGTGATGTAGCTGAGCAAAGTTCAGATCAACTTCCACCTCTTCTTCCATCACTCTGCACTTCTGCACCCTGAGTTTTGATTTACTTCTTGTGCTGCAAGCAGAGAGAGCCAGAGAGCCCCACACAGGCCTGCTCTCACTTCTTTGCCACTGTGCTGACACAGTCATGAGATATTTGCAATGTGCAAAACACCACAGAGGGACTGAGACAGCACCACATGGCCCAAAAGCCAGTGTCTGCTTTTCCATTTGCAGCAAAACAAAACAAAAAAACCACCAAATAAACCACCATCAGTTTCTAATTTAAACAGCTATTTATATAGGTGTTTATATTTTTGTTTATCCTTTGACCTTTTGGTTTCTCTTTTAAGAGCCAGATATGAAAGCTAAGGTTAGTGCACAGAGGAACGCAAAGCAATGTAACAATGATGATGCTGAATATTAAATTCTCTACCAGAAATAAAGTTTTTTTTTTTCTGTTGGACAGACTGTGAGGAAGTCGGACTGATTCATAACTGTCCTTTCCTGTATGTTAATATAAGCTATCTCTTTCAGCATGCTCAGAAATTTTGGGCTTAATAAATCTTCACTGTAAACTACATACTTTCATGTATGGAAGGCAAAATGTTTATTTCATCAAGCATTTTATGACACAGACCACGAAATATATCTGACTCTCACTGCACAGGCACAATACATTGTTCTATTACAGCAGCCTGGCTGCAGCTTTCACATCAGCACAGGGGCACAAGGCAGGAGGTGTTGGGGTGGCCCCAGGCATCACCTGATGATTCACTTCCCAATATCAGAGAGGGAAGGAAGGTAAAGGAATTTTGTTTAGAGATTGAGAGAAAATTTGAGTGTATACAACCGGCTGTAAAATACCTCCAAGGCAAGGGAGCTACCATGCTACTTTTGGCCCAGCCCAGCCTGGATGAGGGCACCGGTGCGGTGACTTGGGAGCTGTGGAACACCCATCTCAGGGGTGAGAAATCGCAGCTTCGTCTGGCCCCAATCCTGCTGGTGGAGAACCAGGAGCTGCTGAGAGCTGAGAGCTGGTGCTGAGAGCTGGTGCCTCTCCCTCAGCCTTGCCAGAGCTGTGCTAGCAGCGAGGGTTATTCTCGTGCTTCAGTCTGCAGGATCAAGCCCGTATTAGGGGAAGGGATGGAGATGGACAAGCACAGCAGGTGCTGCACAGGATTGGCGGCTGCTGGAGGCAACAATTCAGCCGTGTGTGGATGGAGCCATCACTGGGGAAGCCGCTCCACGGCCCCGCCGAGGGCAGGTAGGGCTCAAGTGGATGCCGAGCGGGGCGAGCTCGGCTTGGTCCGTGACGTCTTGGGAAAAGGCTGCGGGAACAGAGCTCCCACGCCGGGGGCAGCTCCAGCTGTGTCTCCCCGCCTGGGGCGCTGTCCCGGCACAGAGAGGGAAGGAAGCCAGGCAGGCAGGAAGGAAGGAAGGCAGGCAGGAAGGAAGCCAGGCAGGCAGCGCCCGCCCTCTGTCAGGGCGCCCCGGACCGAGGCCTGCGCGCCGTGGGAAATGGCGGCGCCGGGAGGGGGGCGCTTATGGCGGTGGGGCCGCGGCCCCGCTCCTCCCGCGGCGGGCTGGGGGCCCGGGGGCGGCCGGCCGGCAGCGAGAGAGCGGCGGAGTTCGGGCACGGCAAGGCCCCGTCGCTGTGCGGCCGGAGCGGCTCCCGTGCGGTGGCGCCGAGGCCCGGCCTGCCCGCGGCTGTGCCCCGTGTCCCGGGCAGGAGCTGCCGCCGTGATGCGGTGCGAGCCCCGCGGGCATCGCCGGCGCCGAGCCCGGGAAGAGGCGCCCCCGGGGCCCAGGTAAGCGCTGCCCACCGGGCCCGCCGCCGTCCGGGAGGGGCTGCTCGTGGTGGTGGTGGTTTTGTGAGCTAGGCCGGGACCCACTACTGCAATCTTTCGGGGGCTGTTTAAGCCACAGCTTTGCGTCTGCATTTTATTTAAGTTTTATTTGGCTCCAGCTGTGGGATGAGCACCCATTTGGCAGAGAGCGTGGTCCCTTACAGCCATTTGGTGAAGCAGTTTAGGTGTCAGTATCGCTTCCATCGGAGCAAGTAAAGCTTAAAAAGATGAGCCTGTTTGGAAAAGGTTTAAGTAAGTTGGGCTAGGACAGCGGAGTCCCAGTATATATTGGCGACTGAGCACACCACCATTAACGCGATGGAGAGAAAATTCAATAAAAAGGCAGTGTCGTGTTTTCGATTGGCTCAGGACTGCAATAAAGTCTGAACAGGAAGCAAAGCCTCACCTGTGCATGGTCCCTGGTTGCTTTGCTAATGAGTGATATTGGTTACTGGCGGCAAACAGAGGTGGGCAGTAAAAAACGCAGTTCGAAGACAGGAGCAGGGAATTGCCTTCCTGGCTGAGTGCTTAGGCTCTGCAGTCTACTTTAGGAGGGCTCAGTCAGTTCTGAAACTTTTGAGGAGTTTATTGTAGAGATTCATCCGGAGGACTAAGAAAGTGGAGCCAGTGGCACTATATTGACTCCATTGATACTATCCTCCTAAATTAAATGGTAGAAGAACAAGGCCTGCCTGTGAGATAAAAGTCAGGACCTACTTGATCTACCTACAATGTTTTAGTGGCAGTGATAGAGCAAGTTAAAACTAATGTGTTTCTGTAGTAAAAGGTCAGATGTGTTTGTTTTAAATCTACATTAAACTATTTCAGTGCTGTTGTATTTTCTCTTGTATCTGTGCGTTTGACACGTCTCACCTGTGTAATTGCTCACAGGCCCTTTGTTCCCGGCTCCAGCACTGGGTGAGGAGGGACACTGGACATGCCTTCGATTACGGTAATAGGTTTGAAAACTGTTTTCAGCCTTAGAAACCTGTGTGGGACAAGTGTGGCCTTCGGAAAGGGCTTCACGTGATGCCCTCCAGTGGCAACAACGTGAATCTGGAATCGCAGGGAACTGGAAAAAGGGATCCTTCTGGCTCGCTTTGAAGGGGTTGGGCAGCCCTGGCAAAGTCCCCGGTTAGCTGCTGGGAGAGGCATGGTTGGGGCTGTCTTGTCCTTTGGCAGTTCCTGATGCTGCAAGTCCTGCAGGGATGCATGGATCACTGCTGCACATGAGGACTGCCTGTGGGCTTCAGCTGGCCAAAACCAGAGGTTTATGCATGAGCTTCTGTCCTTTGCAGAGGATGGATTTTGCTGTGTGCTGGTAAATTCCCATAAGGAAAAGGAACAGGAAGAAAAAGACCCAGCAGGTACTAGGAAAAATGCAGCTTGCAGCACATAATGTTAGAGACAAGGACAACTCATTTTTAACTGACTATTGCCCTACCACGTGTTGTAGTTCAGCCAACGTTCCTGTATACAGGCCAGACGTAAGAACTGATTTTGCCTCATCTGAATTACCTTTCAGTACAGAGAAATAGATCAGATCAACACCTCAACACAGTTCTCCAGGTTGAGTGCCATACCCAGAGTTCCAATAAACTAAATACACCTGGTGAATAAACTGAATACAGAGGCATGCAGGGCTGATATGAACTTACAGCTTAGTGGACCACTGCTGTGGAAGTAGTGGCCTTCCTGTAAAACATATATATAGAGATTGTTTTGAGTAACAGCTGGTTCTGAGAAACACATGTTGTCAAGTTTTCTTTGCTGTATAAAGTTTAAGTGATGGGGTTTGGATTCCTAAGAGAGGAAAGCTTGGGCTAGTGCCAACAGGTGAAGCTTTTATTAAACAGAAACATACAAACTCATTTTCCTTACTGTTTTTAACCTAGAAGCCAATTACTGCATATTTGTTCTTTCTTTCAGATAGTTCTGTCACTGCTGTAGCTGTCCTGTGCCGTGCCTGGTGATGACCATGGGGTCATTCTCCTGAGCAGACTGCTCTGTACTCAGCCACCTGGCCAGCATTCTCCAGTAGATTCACCAAGCTGGCAGCATAACGACAGAGCTGTTTGGTACCTGTGGAGTTCCACTGCAAGGGTGTCTGAGCACCTCACTTTTGACTCAGAAAATCTGCCCTTGCACAGTCCAGCAAGATGGTTCTGAAGTCCTGGGGACTTGCCAGTTCAGTTCACTGGTTGGAAAGTATTTTGCCAGGTTACAGCTATGGCTTAAACACTTGAGGTGAAAGCTGGTGGTGGGGTGTGGAACCATGGGTTCACCAGCAGCCTTTGTGCATTAGAGGCTCTCTTTGGAGGTTCAGATGTCCTCATACCTCTGCTCTGATACCTGTGTGTTATACTCTTTCAGGTATCTACTTGGAAATAAGAGTGGGGCTCTCATTTTTTGGCTGATAGGGATAAAACATGTTGCAGTGGGTATAAGTTGGAGCCAAAGTCAAGGAGTATATTTTTAAGCAAAGAATGGTGCTTTCTCACCACTTCAATCCCCATCACAGAAGCTGTACCCTAGAACTGCTGTTCCCTGGGATGGCCATGCCAGCATCAGCAGGGCACACATGGCCACAAGCTGTTCTGCCCACTGGCAGATAAAGCAACTTAAAGTCTCTGGCCTGCTTACAGCACAAAGTGACCAAAACAACTTCTTCTGCCCTGAAAATATCTTAATTCCTGGTAGGTTAAGAAATGACCCTGTGCTGGTATAGCTCAGTGTTGCTAAATGCATCTTCTGAGGCTTTTGAAACAGATACCCAAGAGCAGATGGTACTAATCACTGCTGTAGTGGCATACTCAGCTCCTGTTTTTGTGGTTTCTAAAGGCCTGTTTTGGCAAGACTTTTTTTTTAAGCTATTTGGGAAAGAACATACAAGCTTTTGACACACAGTTCTATGTAAAATCTCTTTAGTTTTGCCAATGGTGTTTATTTACAGAGACCCTGCATATTGTAGAGGCCACTGCTTGTTCCTGGTGATTCCCTAGAATGGAAACTTGAACCAATGATTTTTGTAAATGAATACGCAATAAATCTGTGGAAAAGCTTCTCTCTTAATGACTCTTGATTCAGTTCAGGTAGTTTTGACATCTATGGATGAGGCTGTTCAGAGCTGACCCAGCCTGCTTGACAGGCAGGGCCTGTCTTGATTGGTGTCTGGAAATGAAATCCAAACAAGGATCTCTCAACAGCAGAGAGTGTGCCAGAGTCCTTCCAGCCTCAGTGGACACCCAAAGCTTCAAGGGCACAGCACTGGAGTGGAATTGTTCTGTGCTGAAGGGGAGAACAGATCTGTGAGTGTGGAGGGAGGATACACCCAAGTGGATGTGAGCATAGCTAAAAGGAAGCAGCTAAAGGTGTTTTAGGTTTTTCTATAAGGACAATCAAGTACTGCAAAAAGCCTGTCTTTTTTTCCCTGGGTGAATGAATGAGGAGCATTCTGTAAAAATGGCTTATATTTGAGACTGGAGTGCAGGCTTGGGTATTACAGAAAGCTTCAGTGGGTATGTAGGCACTAACAGTTCACACACAGGGGAGGAATATTTGATTATCTTGTGTCACACGCTCTGTGTAGCAACCAGAACACTGGACTGGGAGATCAGCTTCATGACGAGTGTTTTCAGCTCCAGCAGCTGTACAGTCATTATGCCTTTTGCTATTTTTGTTTTCCTTTGAGTAGACTCAGGAGTAGAATTGATGACTGCTTTGGAACTGGGGAGTTCCTTCGGCTTTAGGTGGGTGTTGGGGGAGCCTGTGATCCAGCTGCCACTGCCATGTGGTAACAGCATCACCTCTGAGAAGGATGGTACCAGTTTCTAACGAGAATTCTGGGATGGATCTTGTGACCACAGTGGCTTTTTTCTAAGATCCTTCCCAAGAGGATGTGACCTCCTAAGGGCTCAGGCTTGGCAGCTGGTTTGGGTCAGGTTTGCTTTGCTTTTACTAGAGGGAAACAGCTGTTTTATAGGGGGTATGCTGAAGCAGTTAATGCTGAAAGAGGGCATTGCTCAGGGCAGGTTACACATAGGTGTGGAAGCTGCAGAACACAGGTTATGGCAGGGCAGTCCATGGGGGTGTTGTAATTCCAGTATGTATCCTTAAGATACCAGGTGTTTCCAGTGCAAAGCAAGGGTGGACATAATGCTGGAAGTGTGAGTTGAATGTGTGAAGGTGCTGGGCAATATCTGCATTGAAAAATGACAGTCTGCAGTTCTCATAGTCCAGCAGGATGCCAATCCTTCTGGGGGGAATAGTAATTCTGATGTCAGGTGTCATCCCGCTGTGCAGGAATTCATACTTGTGCCTGCAAGCGAGAAAAACAAACAAAAGAGCTGAAGGAACCCTGGCTGCTTTCAAAGGGAAGCACTCGGGTGCCTAGGCTGCTCATGAGTGTCACAGGCAGTGATGTTAATGTACCAGTGTCCAGGGAAGAGCCAGCAGTGCAGCTGAGGCAAGAGGGGAGCTGACATTTCTGTCCTACCATAGGTAGGACAAATCAAAACCATTTGGGTATAGCTGGGTTTAGCCAGATACATAATTTCTGGATTACACTGATCTGTTACTCTGTCTTCCTACTGGGGTTTTAGTAATGTTTACAGCTAAATTCTGCAGCTCTGATTTTATTCAGATTTGTTCCTGCAACTGCTTGTTTCAATATGACAATGTCTCACTTCAGTGAGACAGTGTACCACAGAGACAGCCTTCAGCTTTATTCACTAGCATCCTCTTAAAAGGAACTGGGTGCTTTGAAGATGCAAATCTGCAAAAAGACAAGTTCTGGAGTAATTAAATTGGGCAAAAGAACCCACTCCAAATGCTTCTGAAACACCCTAAAAAAGCGGGAGGATTTGCTTAAGTGTTCCAGTGTCCTTCCAACACCAGTTTACGGTGACAGCAGTGGAATGTCAGAGACCCTGGTGCCAGGTCTGAGCTGATATAAAATCTCTGGTTTCTCTGCTGCCCAGCCTGCAGGTGTAAGAGATGTTTCTGTCAGAGACCTGCAGCCTCCACAACCCTTACCTTGAGGGTGTGATGATGTGCCTCATGCACCAGGATGAGTTGTTTGCCCCCAGGTGACCATGTCTCGGAGTATTCTCAAAGGCCACACCAGTTCTGTACTCTGTATCTTCCTCCACTTCCACCTCCCAGTAATGCTTTCCTGGAAATGGGATCAGACTGCCAAGGATTGCAATACATCTGTGGGAGACAGACAGGAATATGTGTTTTGGCAGGCCATCTCTATAATGCTTTTTACACTGTTTAGATGTGTTCAGGTATGTATATACCTGCATAAACAAAAGCCACTTCTGCTGTCTCAGCAGTGCAGTGTAGATTTTTGACTCCAGTGAAATCCCCACACTGTGGAGCTAACACCCAGCCTGCAGGTTTCTTTGTGACACCTACCCTGTTTTCACTTGTGGGTAGCTTTGTATAAACAAGTGCCCTGGGCACTTCCAGAAAGATGAAGAACAGCATCCCATAGTGCCTGGGTTTTCTGGGAAAGTTAATGCTTGTTAGAAAAGAGAGTGCTCTGGTGAGCCCCAGCATAGCAGGGGGAAAAGTCTTCAGATTTTACATTTTCTTTCCAAACAGCCCAGGGTTTTGAACATCACTCACCATTTGGAACTGAGCTCTGTATCAGCACAAAGTTCCTGAGGCAGCTGGGGAGGAGGGAACCTGTCTACACTGTGTTTGGAGAGATTAGGAAGAATTGAACACGGTAGGAGAACTTGTAATATGTTGGGTTCCTGGGCCATGAAATGTACAATAGGAACCATGCAGAAAATAACTCTTTTGAAAGTTGTGTAGTAGATATAGACAATGTACTACAGGGAGACCCTTCAGCTTGATTTACTGGCACAGTCTTGGAGTCAAAGGAACTGGGTGCTTTGAAGATACAAGTCTGCAAAAACACAGGTTCTAAGGCAAGAAAATTGGGCAAAATAACCCACTCCAAATGCTTCTGAAACAGGAGTGCAACATGATTCCTGTAAGCTTACACCTCACTTTTTCTCAGGAAAAGTACATGCTGTCACTTTCAAGGGGGACAGCAGGTTTCAAACACACACAACTTTTATGTTTCTATGGTAGTGTCTGAAGTTGTAAGTTTCTAAGGCAAAGGATGTTGCTGGCAGACACTGAGCTCTCCTAGGCAATGCTGAGAGAGAGCTGCACTCATCATTTGGAGGGCCTGTTGTGTGAGGATGGGCACGCACAGCACAACAGCAGTGCTCTGCCTCTGCAGCTGCACTTGCTTAGAGCACGTGTACAGTTCATTGCAAGTGCATGAAAATGTCTTGGGAACAACTCAAAGGCTGTTGAAATCAGAACTCAGAGGGGCTGTGTTACTACAGCTTGAAAGGAAAAGGAATGATGGAAAATGGATGGGTAAACATCTGTGAACAAAACATGACCATAGTAATGAGAGCTGCACAAGAGACACCAAGACAAACCTGAACTGTGCTGAAGAAGCAGTTAGGAACTACATCAGCTGCACAAACTTCAGAAAGAAGAGTTTATCATGTAATTTCCTTGGGAGCTTTTGGGGTTTTGTTTGTTTGTTCGTTTTTTCTTTTTTGTCTGTTTTTTTCTTTTCTTTTTTCAGTATCTTGGTTTGAAGGAGACTTGTGAAAGCTCATAGTGGAACCAAAACCTCAGCCTTTGAATGAGGAGATGAGTTCCAGCTCTGGCTGTTTATGTGAAACATAAAAGCATCCTGCAGAAGTGGGATGAAATCCCATTTAAGATTACCATGATGGCTTTCGTGGAAAGGATCACCAGTCTCCCAACTCTCTTCTACCAAATACCCTCTTGTAGCACTGCATTTCCATGGAAGCAAAAATGTGGACTTGTATTATCCTGCATCTGCAGATGCCTGTCCTGGTTATATGGTGTTTCTGTGGTTTTGACTAGAAATAGGCATTTTGGCAAGCTTAGTCTCTCACTTCAATGGCAAAGGGCCTAATTCTTTTTGAAAGTAATACATGTTGGTCCAAACAGTATCAGTTACATCTGTCAGCAAGAGGTTAGACTTCAGATCCTTCTCCTTTCCTTAGCATTTTTTATGGCACCTAAATACCTGTTCAAATTTAGCTCAGTGTGCCAGACATGTAAGTAGGCTTGTACATAATTGTGGCTGCTGCATCTGTAATCCTATTTAAGAACTTGCATTAATTTCCAAGTTCCAAAGAGCAGCTGGAGAGAGAGATTTCAACTCAAGAGAATAATCAGAGCTGCTGAAAGCCCCGTTAGACATTTCCTGGCATCTGTTAAAAGAACCAAAGAAACTGAAATGCCCCTTTATACCTTGTAAAGCTGTTATCATAGACAGGCAGATCACACTCTGGGTTTTCCAGTTCATCACATGAAATGGTAAATCCATCATCTAGAATTGCCAGTAAAGGATGGGCTGTGTCCTCATTAAGGTAGAAGCAGGTGCCTGCAAGAGAAAATGCCTGAGGATAACTCCACTAACTCCTTATAACATTAGACTTGCAGCAAGGGTGTGATGAATGTTATTTGGATCCACAAAAAGATTCACCAATGCTCTAGAAAGAATCTGTGGCTGACATTGAGAGGACAAGATCATATTTTTAAAGTTTTTCTAATAAATGTCTGCTTTACAGCTTAACACTGTTTAGTTTCAGCCTTGTGAAGAGCAGGGGACTTAGCCTGGCTTTGAACCCTACCAGGGGTCAGAGCTGGAGGCATTGTGCAGGAAGTAGTTATTCAGTGATAATCCTCCCTGCGATGGACTGTCTGGTTTCAAGTAATCTATTTTTAATCACTGAAATGAGAAGGGGGGCTTAAAGGACTCTCCATGGCCTCACTTATCCACATAAAGGCTGGGCACAGTTTGAAGAGAAAGGATCCCTCATACTTCAGCACCTCTCATCAGAGCAGCCCTCGGAGACCTAAGTCCAGCCCAGGATAAAAGTGCTTCTGCCTTTCTTCCTGCAGAGACTTCACAGAGCAGGTCTGACACACTGGGGCCTGAGGAGCAGCTGCTATTGGCACAGCTGCTGTTTGTAGCTGGTGCTTCTTTCTCCACCCCAGATAGGATCAAAGGCCATTCACCCACATTCAAGGTGGGTTCTTGCAGCCGACAGATCAGTTTGCATGAGGTGTTTCCATAATGTAGACTCAGAGAAGATAAATCTCCCCATGATAATCCCAAATGAAATCATTATAATCAAACTGCAAGTTACTTCATTGCAAATACAATACAAACAATGACAGGGCAATTACAGGCATGTGCTGCTGAAAACAAACACATGCTGTGCAAACAGAATGGGCAATTTCAAATATTGAGTTTGATTTAAGCAGTTGGAATACACACAAGCAATGGTAACACAATAACAGTCTTCCTCTAGGGATTTAAGGATGAACATTTCTGTGGTGTCACTACTGTGTGGCAGATAGGTTTTTTACTGAAACATAACTGCATGGTCATCCTGCTGAATAAACACAATTTTCAAATGTCTCAGAAGGTAAGGGCAGAAGAGACACAGGTAAGGTGTGAACACATCTGTGAGTGGCATGGGAGATTTGAGATGAGAAATGAAGTTGCAGTGTCATTGCAATAGTGATGAAGGTGGGCACTGATGTCTGCTAGATGACTCTATAAAGTGCTGTCTCAGCCATAATTTCCAGCAGCAGCTTCCTTACATGGTAACCTCAGAAGTAAAATCAACTACAACTTTCCTCATCGGTGTGTCAGCACTTTGCAGGCTGGCAATACATGGGTGTTGAGTTGACAGTGTCCCTTAAAATGTCTAGAAATTAGTAACTTTCAGTCTTACAATCAAATGTAACAGACAGCAGTTACATAAATTACAGAGCTAAAGCAGTGCACTTATTGTTACAAGAAGCTGTTTTTTTCATTCCTAAAAGGTTACCAGGTGTGTAATTAGATGTAAGAGATTAGGACCTGGTCCAGAGGCCATTGAAACCAGCAGGAATCTTTCTATTAAGACAGTAGATGCAACAATAGGCTGCTGGAGTTGTTCCAAGCTGTACAGTACCTGTGGTGTGTATCAGGACAGGTTCACTTCTTTCACTGGAGCCACCCAGGTTTTGGGCTCTGACACAGATGTAATACTTCTGTGTTGGCTGGAGGTGAATTAGGACTTCACAGTTAGGGATCCCAACAATAGATCTACAGAAAACAAATCCATGGAAAATGATGGGGTAGAAAACAAAGGTAGGCCTTTGAAATTATTTTTCTGAGCAACAAAGAAGAAATTACACTTCAACTTGTCTTGTTGTCAACAACATTTTACCTTGTACAGCTGTCAGTAGCAGGGCAAGAGAGAGTCTATGACAGACTGCAGATTTTTACATTTGCTTCTGCCCTTTTCCCATACCCATAATTCTCATATAGTAATTTTTGATTAACATTTTACACCTAATTTTACTAAGAGGATTGTTTGTAAATGTAAATTCACCAGAAGGTCATGGGTCCTTTTTTAGTCCTATCTGATGCCACACAATTGAAATGGTTTCATCTCTACAGGTCATGGGCTCAACAGAAGAGTAACTCACTCAGTAATAATATCATCATTTTCTTCATCTGTCAGCTTGGACAATTCAACCGTGTAGGAATCAACAGGATTAATGTCTCTGGATTCCCAGCACACCAGTGCTGCATTTTCACAGCTTCGGATCTTTTTATTCTTTATGGTAGGTGGTGAAGGAGCTAAAAAGTAGGCAAAAGAACAATTCTAAGCTGTTGCTTGAAGATGTTTGCAAACATCATGTTTTGAAGACAGAAAAATAGAAAAATGTTTACTAATACTATATAATTAAAGAAACCTGCTTCAGCAATGGACAATAAGCAGCAGGTAGAGTGATTAACAGTACTATATAAAGATATCATTTAGACTATAAAGGTCCCAAGAGAATTAAACAGAGAAGTAACATAAAGACCAATTACACAACTGTTTGCTATCATTAGTTTTATCTTTGTCATAAAGGTGCATCTCTTCTCTGCTCTGAGAGGTCAAAGACATCTGGAACAAGCCCGTGAAGGTCTCACACTGACTTGCCCAATCTGATGTCAGGACACAATGTCACACAACGTCCTAGACTGAACTGCAGTTAAAAATAACAGCTTAACAGGTGAATCCACAAAATACCTATAAAGGTATAAGGCAAATAAAAGAAGAGCTGTGATTTATCTGGCAGAATCAGGAAACTTGAACCTTATTCACAGCTGGTCTATATGCTTGCATTTAAATAAGTTGTCTCTCTGTCTGTTTCTTCCACTCTAAAACAGGGACAGTTGGCATGATAGGCTCTCCAAACAAAAGTAGGGAATTCCCATGCGGTTAGTAGGGTTACATCAGAAGAAAGAAAGTGCCCAGAAAGCATTACTGGCATAAAATTCAGAGGTTATTTTGAATTTCACCACAAAGGTTACAAAGTCTTATGAATAAAATATTTTTACCTGTTACATAAACTGCTCTTTCACTTGGTGGACTGATACCGGAGGCATTTAAAGCACTGACCCAAAATTCATACTGTGTATTTGGCAACAGATCAGTAATGGTGCAGTATGTTTCTTTGACTTTTAGTGTATGCTCTGAAATGACAACAACAAAGCATTTACAGTTCATTTACACAATTTCCCACCCTTCCCCAAAGCTGCATCATAGTGGAGTTTGGGTGCATTGTTTTGGGTGCTGAGTTCAAGAGAGCTCTTTGTGCTCCACACCCTTTGATCAGCTGTCAGGCAGTTTCACAATGCCTGCCTCTCATAAATCAGATGGGACAAGAGCTGAAGCTATTTTACTGCTCATTTATCATTCTTGATCTTATAAAATTTGGATAGTTTCTGCTTTTCTTTCTCAACTGGCCACTGGCACTCTACTGGCTTCCACTTTTGAAGGTTCTGTAAGAGCAGTTATTAGTAAAGGCAGTTGTGTCACAAGGCTGGGACATTTTGGTTCTGTGGTTCTTTGTGTGCTTGGGCATCTTAGGAAATTACAGTCTATTATTAGCACTAAGATAAACTATAAAATCATCTGGGGGTTTCAGTGGGAGTGCTGATATGATGATTTACTCTTTAAAAATACTGTGCTTTGCCGTGGATGCAGCACATATGTTCTAAAGCCCACCCTCCAGAAATCCTTGTCCCCTTCCCATTCCTGCTGTCCCTGCTGCTGCCATGTCCTGTCTCTACTCCTGAGATGGGTCCTGCTGCAGCTGGCAGCATGGCAGACCTGGCAGGGGAAGAGGGACAAAACAGATGGTGGTGGCAGATATGACAGTTTTGGTGGCAGAGTGCACAAGGCATGTAGAGGCACTTTGGCATCAGCTGGTTTGGCTAATGGAGAGCTGAGGTGTCCCCTTGGGCCCAGGTCTCCTTACCTGCTTGCCCATCACTGTGCCCCTCATTGCTCACTGGTTTGTAGCACAGCTGGTAGCAGTCCACAGTGTCATCTGAGAAGAGGCCCCAGCAAACTCTCAGTGAAGTGCCAGTTGCTGCATTGGGAGCCTGGGGATTGATCACAGGGGCACAAGGAGCTGCAGAGGGAAAAACAGGTCAGTTTTTGAATGTATAATCATGGCTTGTTATACCTCTCTTCTCACAAATGTCTTTGCACAAAGCCATTTATGTTGAATAGGGTCATATTCCTCCATTCCTCCCACATGGAGAAAAGTCAGGAGCTGGTTCTGTAAACAGCTGCAGATAGTAATAAGGTCACTGGTGTGTGAGAACTAGTCTTGCTTCAATTCAAAGTCAAAACAACAAAATAAATATGCCTGAGCCTACCCCTCTGTAAACTCAGCCTCCCCTGCTCTGAGGGCTGTTCCAGTGAGCCCAGCATCTGCCGTGCCAGCACTGCTGCCAGCCACCCCTGGGATCAGGGAAAAGCTGTACAACAGGGGGGCATCAGCACAAGCAAACAAGTACCAAATGCTGTTTTATATTAAGAAAACACAGTATTGGGTGAAAAAAAGGAATAACATTCTTTCTGACCATTTGTGATGCACCAGAAAAGATTTAAATTTTTAGGCGTTTTTTTGGTTATTCAAAATTTGTTTATGTTGGGCTGTTTCCTGTGGATTATGAGGAAAAAATGTTTGCTAAATAGCAGAGGAATATGTAACTGAAATCTGTTTATCAAGAGAAGCTGTGTAAGTTATTTAAAGCAGTCTGGGGTTCCTCTCTATTTTGTTCAAGCAACTACAAGGTAAGACACCGACTAAGCATGCCTGACCCCTCAACAGAAGGGGGTACTCTTCATGAGTCTTCTAGGAAATCATCCAGCAAAAGCAAGGAAGTCCCAATTTAGCAGTAATTCCGGTAATTTTATATTGAAAACAAATGGAAAAAAACCAAAAATATCTTCTAGTGACTGTATATATAGGCAAATAAAAAGCTAGAAGGAAAACTAGGGGGAAGTTAATTCTGCCTTTACAGATCTCCTTTAAAAGAAGTAATGTTTAATACATATCCTTACTTAAATGTAAATAGGTGTGAAATAATGATCGGTTAGGAAGAGTACCTGGAATAGCATTAATGGAGTTCATTAGTTGTTCAACTTCAGAGACATCTATGACCCGTTCTTCAAAGTCTGGCAGTGTTGAAAGCTCTAAATCTACTTCTTTCTTTAAGAATTCTTCCAGTCTGTAATTGTAGGGAAAAAAAATGTCTAATTGGAAGTACCATACTGTTGGAGATATCTGTCTACGATGCTTATTTGGAAGAGAAGAAGAACAGCAGACTCCAAAATAACATCTATTTCCTTAAAACACCATTTTCATAGCTGTACAAGCTCAGCCTCCTCGTGCCTATAGCTTGGAGATACGTGGCCAGCAGTGCCCCAAGATGCCAAAGGGAGCTGGGACTGAGGGCCACCCTCGTGTGCCCACTCCTGCAGTGAGCTGGCTGCACGCACCGAGCAGGGGAGTGAGGTGAGCCCAGCGCCTCGCTGTGCCAAGCACCCTATTAGCTCCATAACTTGCATTATTTTGAATTTACACTATTACTAATTCATGACCTCATGGCTTTTGGTGCTGTCAATTTGAAAAAAAGGGACATCTTTTCTCTGTGTTTTCATGAACAATAACAGTCAATTCAGAGGGCATTTTTGTGTATGATTTAGTGTGCCCTAAGACTTCTTCAGTTGCTCCAAGATTTTTCAGTATCTGTTTTGAGCTCCCACAGCTTGATTTTCTACCCCACTATATTAATGCATCAATAAGCCTGTTACAGTATATTTAGGGAGCTCAGTTTTAGTCTCAAGAGCTTTAGCAGTCCTGTTTCTAAGTGAAATTAGTTCCTTATGACTGAGCTGAAAACACTGATTTATTCAGGCTCTATCTCGCCTTTCGTATTTCTTGAAATTGGATCCAAACAAGTGTTGAGTGTTAAGTTTCTTAGAGCAACTTTTTCTGATGCACTTTAAAACAAAAATACTAAATATTTAAATAGCTCTAGTGGCTCAGACAACATTTGTGTGCCTGAACAAAGTCCAGAACACATAGCAGGAAGAAATGTGACAAATATTCCCAGACTGTGATACTACCTGTCAACCATGGTTACTGCTGCCTGTTGGAAAAAAAAGAGAGAGTGTTAGAGGTAGTAAAGTCCAGGGTCAGACTACATGATGTCATTGACCTGTCCTACACAAATTGCCCCAAATGCAGCCCTTAGAGTGAAGTAATTTGCTCTCCCCTAACTCTGAGAACAAAACCAGCCCTTTTTATTCAAATGGACAGATCTTGGCTGAATTTACAGTAAGATATTGAGCAATATCAGGTGACTACCATATAATATCAGTATCTGCCCATCTAGACTTTAGACCAATTCCTCCCTTGGTTGTCTGAAGTTCCAACAGATCCCTCACAAACAAAGACCAAAATCAGCTGGGCAAAAGAACTCAGTGAAATGATCTGTGCGTGTAACTGGAAGACAGCTGTACAGTCCCAGGAGAAAACCTCAGCAGGTGAGAGCTCATAGCCAATATTCACTTCTTGATGAATAATGGTTCTTAGGGGCAATGTAAAACTGTTTACAAGCTAAGGAGAAAATACGTTTATTCCAGAGATGCAGAGGAATGGGAAAAGTCAGCTCATGTGAAGAACTCAACAGGTTGGAGTCACAGTCCCACTGGAGTAGGCTGGAGGTGTTATGAGATTTGTTTGTTGTCCAGTTCAGAAGTTACTGTCACTGTGCTACAAGAATGCTCCCACCCACCTTAGTCACAGTACAGCTCAGGTGAGAGCAAGCACTCATCATCAGTGACAATTCTGATTTTTTTCAATTATTTTTCTACCTGCAAAGAAAAATACCTTCTTGACACCACCTCAAGAGTGGGATTTCATACATCACTTTGCAGGAGCTCTTGACATATTTCAGCTGAACTTTCCTCCAAAATGATCAAGAAAAGGAAACATTTTCTTAAGTGATTACATCAGCCTGCCTGCTGTGAGCCCAGAATAGAGCAAGAGAGCTGAGCCTGCACAAGGCAAGGAACATTAAGTGCTCCCAGAGTTTCCCCAGATAAGCATTCCAGCAAGATATCTTCTCTCTGAACCCCAGTGTGACTCACAACTCAATGAACATCCAAATTACAAACTTCTGTGTTTTGACTCTATTATGTTGTCCTACTAAGTCAATGCCACCATGCCAAGCACCTGGAGCAGTGACAGCACCATGGATTGAGCATCCCAAATTCTCCCTCCCAATAAGGCTGCTTGGGACTTCTCAGATGGGGACTACTTGCAAGCAGCAAAATGCACTTTCACAGTTAAAGCTCTTTACCTTCATAAATTCAGCTTTGTCATTTTCCAGGAAAAGCTCCTGGGTTTCATCTGTCAGCTCCTTGCAGATGTCAAGATGTTTCCCACAATTGACCAGCTGCTCATACAGAGCTTCCAGCTTCTGCCTTTTCTCTTCTCCCAGTGCTTCCAGCTGCTCTTCATACTTCTGAGCAAGCACTTGCACTGCATCGTTGTAATGCACCTCAAAGTTCTGCTCCTGCCTTCCAAAATTTTCCTGCAAGGTATTTGAGGGTTTGTACCTTGGCATCAAGCCTGATCCACAGGTCATGCTGAGGAAAATTTTACTCTGGTCTGCCTAAAATTCTCCTTACCATAGAAGAAATATGTTGTGATTTAAATCACAAAACTAGGACACAGTACCAGTACACAGAAGCTGTAATTTGACTTATGTGAATTTTTATTTTTATTTTTATTATGATCATTCATCCCCCACCGAAGCACAAAAGTGTTGGATCTTGTTCCAGACATAAGAGCAACAGAAATTACAACAGTAACAATGATATAAGGCAACCTAAACCCAGGGAGCACAACTAGGATATATCCTAGCCATAATCTCACAAGCATTTCCACCAACACAGTCAAGCACATCCTTCCATGACAGAAACCATGGCAACTCAGTGGGATCCATGGATTTGTGCTGAGGGAACTGGGCAGATAATGCTGGTGTCCTCACTCACAGCTGCAGAAAGCATTAGGAAGGAAGTTTTAAGGAGCAGGCAAGTCTTTACTGCCAGCAGCTGCCCACTGTTCAGGCACTGATGTCCTCCTGTGCCACATGCAGCAGAGAAAAGACCATAGTGCCTTGAGTTATTGCTTCAGTTTGAACTTGCTGCCAGCTCATCTCCTTCCCCTGGGGCCAAGCTGACAGCAGCCGAGTGGGAGCACAGCTCTAAGTCATCTGCTTCAAGTCAGAAGCAGCTGGTCCAAGGATTTGCCTGGATCTGACACTTCTGTGAATGAAGCCAAGGGAACATGATGGCTGCTCTCTGGCTGGGCTAGTTAGATCACAGCTCTTTAGCCATTTAAAACTAAGATGAGCTGAGTGACTAGGGGTCACTTTATTTCTGAATGGAAATTTCTGTGCAAACTATAAATGTGGTTTTACTAGCCCACATTAAAAATTCTTTAGGATGAGTTTTCCTGAGTACTTCAGTCTAAACAAACCCCAAGAAAACTGTGCTCTGATACTGTAAGTACTCACCTCATTAACAACTGAACACCATGAATGTCGGTATGACTGTCAAAACTGTTTAACCCCACTACCATAAAGTTAGCCCAAGAGAAAATGCCTTACCTCTACAGTGATGAAGATTTCCTCCAAATGGCTGGCAACATTTTCCATCTGAGCAATCTGTTCTTCCAACTTGCACATGTTTTTATGGATCTCCTCCTACAAAACACACAGTGTGATTCTTACTATGTTTGAAGACTGTTTTAGAGGCACCACAGTACACCTGTGTTACTCTCACCTTTTCACTTTCCAGGGCACTGGGGAGCTGAGCAACCTCGTGATCCTTGTGTTCACCAAATAGTTTGTCAAAAGCTCGGATTGGTATCTTGCAGGTAGAACAAAAAACATCTGCTGCTTCTTCCTCTTCCTCCTCCTCCTCACTGACAGCCTGACTATTCCACTCATCTGACATGCCACCACTGCTTAACCCCTCTCTGGACCATATGTTGCTTTCAGCCTCATCATCTGCTCTGGCTTTGCTCTGATTTTCACCTTGAGAAGCCTCATCAGGAAGTCCTTGTTGCTTTGTGCTTTGACTTGGATTTTTCACTGAAGAGCTGCTTTTTGATGTATTAAATATGGAGTCTTGTGATCCTGCTTTTTCTGTGCGAGCAGGTGGCCATCTGCTCTCTACCTTCTCCAGATGTCCTCCAAGAAGCTCAAGCTCTTTTTCTCTATCCTCATCAAGTCCATACATCTTAGCCAACTCTGCAACCTCCTTTTCCAAGTCATAGCCAACTTCTTGTGGATGCTGAACTTTTTCACTACTCAATGCAGATTCCCTTCTCATATCCCCCAGAGATCTGTCTCCTCGACCAGAGAGCTCTTCAGGAAAGATATCAAACCTCTCCTTTGATCCATAAAGATCCATATGATAAAATATCAAACCTTCAATCTCAGTGTCACCAGTCTCTGGGACTGGTGGGGAAGCTGAATGTTCGTGTGACTGGCCGCTAGTCTCATAGCCTCTTGTGCTGCCAGATCTGGATGACATCGGTATCCTCAGGGAAGCTTTTGAGATGATGAGTCTCAAGCTTGTAAAAGATAAGAAAGATCTTTAGCTACATACTTAGATACCAGGATTGAGTTTTTTGTGCTTAAAAGTATACAGACAGAATAGATTTGGCTGAGGACTGCTCAGGTCCTGGAGGTAGGCACGGGAAAGACCAAAGTCAGTGGCTTTACTCCCTAAGTGAAGCTTCTGAAGGGAAGCCACAGGAGGCTTGTTTTCATTTCACCTCAGTGCAAAACACAGCAGAGAGCTGTCTCTGGTGTGCATCCTCTTTTCTGAGTACCTCATCTGTGACCCTGATGCCTGATTTCCAAACTGTGGAGTAGTCCTGTCCTCAGATCAACACTGTGACTGTGCTTCAGGCACAGTCAGTACTGTTCTGTGCAATTGGAAATGGCCTGGTTTGAAGCCTGCTCACCCTTCAGCTGCTGTCAAGCATGTTTTCTGAGCTGTCAGTCAGGCATAATGTAGAATGTCCTCTGTTGTGACCACTGATGACACTGAACACACTAGTAAATGCTCTGAAAAGTCCTGTTCTGCATTTTTCAAGTTGCTGTTCTTAATACTGAAACTTGAGTCCAGGTCTTGGGTCCTTTCTAAAAAATATCACAGAGAAAACATACTGCCCTTTGGGGGTTCTCATGTGCCATGGAAAATATACATTTTAGCATATAAAGCATCCAGTACCTAGGGAGCAAGGCAGGCCATTGACCTCTGGACTGAGAGATGCCTGCTCTGACCCAGACCTTGCACATTTTGTCTATTCTGTGCAAGGTGGAAAGTGTGAAAAGAGCACGTGCAGGTGACATGCAAAGCTGTATGATAAAGCAGATGCACGTGGGACAACATTAAAACTGCCAAGGCAATTTTAATGCTGATTCCCCAAGCCCTCTCTTTCCAACCAGTCTGTATTAACAGTAGTGAAATAATGCCAGAACAGAGTTGGACCTCTCTCTGAACTGAAATGTCCCCAGCAGCCCTCCACTGCTCACCAGCATGAATGGAATCATAGCTACAAAACAACTCAGATCAATTTTATCAGCAGTTTAGTACCACAAGCAAAAGATTTCATGGAAAGATTTCAGCTGAATGCCAATTAACCTGTAGTTATATCCAGTCCTAGGTAAGTGAAGCATATGAAAGCTTTAAAATCACCTTCTCACAAAAGAAAAAAAGCTAAAAGATCAATCAGACGTCAATGTTAGCAGAGCTTCTGGATAAGCTTCCACATACATTTGCTTTCAAACTACCTTTTATGGTCTTTGTTGTTTTGAGTAGTTCCTATTTCCTCAAATTTATTTCATCAATATTTTACTGATTTTCCTGAGAAATGCTTAGCTAACAGAGTCAACACAATCAGTGACATAGTAGAAAGCAACTTCCCAAACCAGTGAAAAATACTGAGACATTTTGCACTCTCTGGCTGAGACCAGCCCTACAGATCTGTAAGAATATGCACACAGAAGTTCATAATTTGTCTTCTGGCACTGCAGCCATGGGTGTGGATTCTACAGCTAGCAATATCTGCTATAGACAAAACCACTGAAGTTAGGCAGAAATACTATTTACGCTAAAGGCAATAAAGTAAATCATGCAAATTCTAACATTTTAAACAGAGAAAAGGTCTTAACACATACCAGAAAATGTTGTCTGGCTCCCGCAAAGACTTTTTTCCCCATAATTAAAACAATAAGGCTTGCTTTAGAAGCTACTACTAATTAGAAAAGTGAATTAACATTTATTTTTCCTACCAAAATGAAATGAAATAAATTAAAATGAGCATAATTAAGCTTGTCTGCAATCCTGCTGCCTAAATAAGATTTTCAGATGATTGCTCAGTGTTTGCTTGCTTTGCAGGCTCAGATAAAATTACATGAAGCACGTTTAGATCCGTGACCGTCAGTTATCATAAATACATAACAAAGAATGTTACTACCTAAAAACTTGCCTTCTATCTTAAGACGCCATAAATTCTTCTGATAGCTCAGATGGTATCAAAGTTAACTTCTATTCCCCCTAGTAAAAATTAATTCACATGAAAGCAATTCCTTCCCACTTTCCTATAACTGCAGTTGGAAGACTTATTGCGGTAACCCTACCCTGCCTCTTTGCTCAGATAGGGGCATACCAGCAATGAGCAATGGCACAAATATAGATGTGCCCTGGCTGTCCTTCAGCAGTGTGCTACTTGAGTGTCACCAGGATGAATGTCATACACCGAGAACAGGCTCTGAGGGTTGATTCCTGGATCTGAAATACTTAGAACAGTTACAGAGAGCTCTCACTAAAACCAGAATACCCTCTTGCTTTTTGTAATTAATAAACACTGCAGGTGTAATTAATAAACACTGCAGAGTGCATTCATTGCCTCTGGGTGTGATTTCCAAGGCTGGGGTGTTAGGCAGAGTATCGTGTGTGGGATACACCAAAAGTGCAAACAACTCACATGACTGGACATGTGTTTACAGAGTTGCACAACTTAATGGAAGTACCTGTTCTGTTCTTTGCAAACACTTACTATTAAAGTCCTCTTCTCAAATTAGCAGGAGCTTTACTATGGGGCTGAATTGGAATCATGATCATGTATTAGGAAAAGAAAAAAAAAAGAAAATTTACAATTTAGAAAAAAAAATCATAGCGTTGCATATGCTTCTTATACATATCCATATATCCTCACCCTGTGGGTGTAGGCCAACCTCTGGAAAGCTAATAATAGTGAAGAAAGCAGACAATGGCCCCACCAGGGAGGTTTTTATAGGAACATATCCCTTCAGTCTGTGCTCAGTATGGGTCCACCTGATAAAAAAAAAAAGGCTGTGTATTACCACTGATTATTGTGACTGCTGTAGCACTTTAACTTTGTGAATCTACTCAAACCCTCAGCTGCCCAGCACACTCAGGCTGCTGCTTGTGAACACGCTACCGAGCCAGCCCTGCTGGCAGTAGATTTTAAGCACTTCTGAGAATGTTGTATTATATATGGCTTGAGCTCAGGGGACACCACAAGGGACAATGTCTATTAGATCTTGACACAGCTCTGCTTTTTCCAATCATGGTGTCATTTCCTCATTTTTCTAATCTTGGTGTCATTTCCTCATTTTTCTAGCATGCAATTGTTTGCTGTTTGGTGAGGAATCACAAGTTAATTGCTCATGTAGGCATGATCTCATTACCCCTAGCAGTGCCTCTATCATCTGTGAGATTAGAGCAGAAGTCTTTTCACATAAGTGATGCAGCCCTTGCTGAAACATTAACATTTATGCTATCTGACAGATCTGATTAATTTTTCAAATGAGAGCTTACTTTTGCTTTAAATTACGTTATCTTGTAGACCTTAATTTCTCGAAAAATTAGCAGTGTCAGCTTTGCTGCCAAAGACTGGAGTATGACATTTGGTGGATAGTGAATTACATTCTGCCTTGGACACAGGGTCTGAATAAGAGAGGGGTGACACTGCTCTTGTTCAATCACCCTGCTGCTCTCTGCTCCCCTCGGTGCCCGTGAGGCAGCGTTTGGGTGGCATTTATACAAAGCATGGTGACCTCAGGGCTGAGCTGGCTGTCATGACAAGCACCCTTTGACTGTGGCCACAGGGCCCCAGGGCTCGAGTGCTGCCTCAAGGCAGTGTGGGGAAGGAGTGTGGGCTTTGCCTGGCTTTGGAGACAGCAACACCTCACAGACTTTTGTGAGGACCACAGGAATGATGGCCAAGAGGAAAATGGCCCCTCAGGCAGCCGCTCAAATGTGGGGCTGTGTGCCCTGTGCTCCCTGCCCACCACTCCTCACAGGAATAGCGGCTTATTTCACAAAGCTTTCCCCTTCCAGTACCTGAAGGAAACACACAGGAAAGATGGGGCAAGGTTATTTGCGAGAGCATGTACTGACATGACAAGGGGGAACGGGTTCAAATTGAGAGTAGTTTTAGGTTACATATTAGGAAGAAATTCTTCACTATGAGGTGGTGTGGCTCTGGCACTGGTTGCCCAGGGAAGGTGTGGACGCCCCATTCCTGAAGGCGCTCAAGGTCAGGCTAGATGGAGCTCTGAGGAACCTGGCCTGGTGGAAGGAGTCCGTGCCCATGGCAGAGGGGTTGGAACGCGATGCTCTTTGGGGTCCCAGCCCAACTCATCCCATCCCATTCCACCATCCCGTGAAAAACGGCCTTTTCGAGGCCAGTCCTGTCATCCCTTTTACCATTGCACTGTTTATTTTCCACGCCCACCGTGAGAGCCGTCCTGGCCCCGCCTCTGCCTCGGCCCCGCCCTCTCCGACCCCGCCCTCGCCCCGCCTCTGCCGCTCCCCCAATGGGCGCGGGAGCTGCGGATGACGCGGCCCCGCCCCTCCCGCCGATCGGTTTCTGTTTCGCTCCGGGGCCCGCGGGGTCGCGGTCGCCGCTGTGGCGATGGAGCCGCAGCCGGACAGCCTGGAGGGGTGGGTGGCCGTGCGCGACACAGCCTTCGCCGAGCCCCAGCCGCCGCCACGGCTCCGCTTCCTCGTGGGTTGGAACGGTGCGGAGGGCGCGTTCGCGGTGACCTGCCACGGGCGGGCGGAGGCGGCGGAGCAGGCCCCGCAGAGCTGGGCCGGGCTCTTCTCGGCGCCGGCCCTGCGCGGCGTCCATCGGCAGCTGTCGGCCGTGTGCCCGCGCCTGGAGCCCGCCTTCCCCGAGCTGCCGCCCGCGCTGCCCGGCGCGGCGACCGGCGGGCTCTGGGCCGTGCTGTTCCCCGGCGGAGCCGCGCCGGATGAGGCCGAGCTGCAGGAGCTGTGCCGGGCGCTGGAGCTGTACCTGGGCTGGGCCCTGGAGCTCTGCGGCGGCCGCGTAGTGCTGGACGCGCTCTTCGCCGCCGATCGCTGCTGCGATGACGAATACTTCGAGAGCCTCCACGAGCTCCGCGGGAAGGCCCTGCGTGGCCACCTGGCCCGGGCCAAGGAGGCCTTGCGGCGGGTACGGGCCCCGGGGCCGGGCGCGGGGCGGAGGGAGCCCGGGCTGCGGGACCGGGGGCTGCCGGGCAGGAGCGGGGGCCCCTCGCTGTAGGGCTGTGTGCAGTGCTCGGTGCCGCACTCAGCTCATGGGTGCACCTGTCTGAGCCTCAGTTTGTGCTCACCGGGGAGCTGCAGGATAAACCTGTCAGTCACTGCTGGGACTTCATCGATCAGGGCACACTCGCCAGACTCACGTGAGCAAGGGTGACAAAGTCTTCCACCAACTTGCTCGTGGCGTTGTCCAGTGTCCAGATTTGTGCTTATGCAAACACTTTCCTATCTGGAAGTCACAAAGTCAGCTTTATGAAATACTGAGTGTCATCGGTCTTAAAAGTGTACCTTTATTGAGTGGGAAATAAGCCACCTCCGCGTGGGCAGTCAGTGTAAGGCATTGGGGTTGTTACTTAAGCTGCAGGCACTCCTACAAAAACACATCGCTAAAAACATCCAGCGGTGTTGGGCAATGGGTGGAACAGTAACCGAAGAGGAGAATACAATAATGTGCTAATTTTCTAACCTTCCTGTGAAGGTCTCAGACTACATGTTTGCAGTAATGCTTATAACTGGGGCATTCTCAGCCTTTTATTAAGACCAAACTTAGTCCTGGGCCTGTACAAATAAGTGGTTTGTATTCAAAGAAGTTGTGTGAGGGTTTGTTGTTTTTTTAAGTGTAAAATTTTGCCCTAATGATTGAATGATGATAGCACTTTCTTTTGTTGGCACCTTAGGTTTCTTGCTGTAGATGTGTTCCTGGATCTTTTCCCCTTGTAAGCATGAATTTAGAGGGTGGTATGTAGTAACAGAGTTGCAGTTAGCACCTGGGAATGTTGAGGAGTTACAGATAGTTCAGGCTCACCAGAGTGTTGCTGCTGTTTCTTGCAGTACCTGTTTACGGTCTATTTTCCGGCAAAGTAAGCTGAAAGGTATTTTATGAAAGTGATCACGCTTTGGAGGAAAGTTATGACAGTTGATTTCCTATTTCTCTTTCCTACTGCAGTATTTAACAGATGAAACAACACTACTGTTTCAGAAAGACACTGTTTTTAAAAACACAGCTTTAGTTTACATTAACATGTACCTTGTTGTATACAAAAGTCAGTGTCTGTCACTGGCTAACAGTTCACAGCCCTGTTAGAAATACATTCCAGCCACCACATTCTTTTGGAAGCAGCACAAGCATGTTCAGCTCTGTGGCATTTTGGGGCTTGGTGATGAGGTACAGCTTGGTGCTTCTGATAGTTACTCTGCAATTTCCAGCTATGTTTTAGATACGGCTCAACATTCTGTAGAGTGGTGCTGCAGACCTAACAGGGACATGAATTCATTATACTGTAGTCTAGACCGAGTTATGGAAGATTCAAGAAACAGACATTAAACCAACCTGAAGTACCAGAGCATCCTTTTTTCCTTTTTACATTCATGACCTTCACTAATACTTGCCCTCTACTTACTCTAAACATCTTCCAGGAGCAGCATGACCCTCACTTCTTGCTTTTAGAATAAGAATCAGAAAGTCAGCTCTTGCATTTGTATTTGGCTTCTACAGTGGGGCAAAAGCATGCCAGGCCTGCAGATGGGTGGGAAATGCCCTTGAGCTGACTTCCACAGATATTCTCTAGGGAAGTTCCTCCATACATGGGAACTCTGCTGTCTTACCCAGACTCAGCTGGCAAGAGCAAAGGTGATGGTTTAATTTCAGTGATTTTCAGTTGCAACACAACCCAAGCTTATTTGTTTGAATGCCTTTTCTCACTACTGGTAGCACGCACACCCCTCCCATCCCCTTCCCTCTTTATGGAGCTGCAGAGCACACACTGTCCTTCCAGGAAGGTCTGTTTCTCAGTGAAACTTAGCTGTGCTTTCTCAGCCAGCTCACTCTATCCTGGCATGTAGAACATGCTATGGTCTCTGCCAGCTGGTGTCAAAGAAAAATCATTGAAGCTTTGATTGGTACCAGTAAACAAATGCAACTGAGGGGAAATCCCCAACTTTTTATTTTGTCATAGAAGGAAATAAATAAGGCCTAGTGTATCAAAAGGCAGTAATTCCATGGAAGAATTATGACTTACAAAGTGTAATACCACTAGAACTGAGGTTAGAAAAAGTTATTATAAATTATACAAATGTTAAAGGAATTTAACTGCAGGGTGTATCAGAAGTAAATGCCAGTCTGTTTTTTTCTGTGCCTGAAGTCAGAAATTCTGGATCCAGAAACTCATCAGCAGGCATTTAGTAATTGTGAAAGCAATGGAACAGCTAGTTTAAGAATACCTTGCTTGTCCTTCCAGTACAGAGTTCCCATGATTCCCATTTATGTTTATAAAAAACAGCAACCAAGCCATCTGTACACAGTTATTAGAATGTTTCTGGTGGACACCCTAGGCAGGATGCTCCTTGTGGGCTCCTGATGAATGTACAGCAATTACTGCCTTTAAGAGTGTGGTGTTGGGGGTATTTTCATCTGGGGTAGCTGCAGAATGCCTGGCAGAGGCCTCCTGTGCAGTGGGAGGTCTTGGCTGTGGAAGGACAGGTCCTTCCCACCGGAGCCTGGCAGCATCCAGCACACACGAGTGCAAAGCAGCCGTGTCTGATTTACCTTTTATCCCCCTAGGTTCTGCAGCAGCATGAAAGTGCTGACACAATGGTGGCTTTGATGAAGGTTTATGAAGAAGAAGATGAAGCTTATCAGGATTTGGTCACCATGGCAACACAATTCTACCAGTATTTATTGCAGCCCTTCAGAGATATGAGAGAGCTGGCAACACTGTACAAACTGGAAATCCTGGTAAGTCTGCCTTTACAAAGTGAAAGGCCAAGCTACATAGAGGGGCATCAGCTGCTTTTGGAGCAGTTCAGGCTCAATTCATGTAACATTCCCTACTTCTATCTGTACCTGCATTTTTTCATCTGCCAAACCACCAAATGTGACTGACAAGTTCAGAGTTAGGGCAGAGCCACTCTCAGAGGATCTTGGAGTCCATGATAATTGCTTGACTAGAACTGCTGCTGACTTCCCACCATTGTCCCACTGAATAGGAGAATCTCCCCAGGCTCCACCTCCCTGGGGTTTACTCTGGGGGGCTGAATTTACTCTGATATAAGTAGCCTTTGTTGTGCCACCTTCCATGGGATTAGTTTTTGACATTGAGAATGTCATCCTTCAGGAATGCTGATGCACCAGATTAACTCAGTTGTGGAGGTAGAACAGAAGATGGAGACCTTCCCCCTCTAAGGAGTTTTCTGTTACTGCTACAACCTGCTAGAACTACAGATGAAAACATATCAGTTGTTGCTGCTTTCACTTTATGTGCATCTTAAACTGGAAGCACATTCTGAAAGTTGTGATGGCCCTGGAAATGACAGCCATTTGCTATGTTGAGTTTCCTTAAATAGTGTGTTAAAATAAAGTGAGCTGTTAATGTTCTCAAAAAGAGCAGAACAGTTTTAAGTTTAGATTAAGGTGTTTGGGTACTGAAGATCTAAACCTGTGACAATAATATGTCAATGTACTGTTCTGAAAATTAAAATGGAATTTGGAAAGAATGAAACTAAGTTCATATTAAAACAATAATAACCCTGTAAGGGATATTTAGGCACATTTGAAATATAACTATTTTAAAAATATATTTGAATACTGGGCTTGTACCCGTGTCTCCTTTGTGGACTTGAAAACATTCTCTTATGTTTCTTTTCTGTATCCCTGTTCCTGTGTGAAAGAACGGCCAAACTGGAGAACCTGCTGGTGCAATGTGCTGTCAACACGTGGGGAAAAATAGAAGAGAACATTGCACGTAGAAGAGTTACTTTTAGTAACAATAAAAAAACACTTAGTAACAATAAAACCACAACAAAATCCACTTGTGTTGGATGTAATTTTAAAGATGGTAGAGTAAAAATATTTTAAAAAGTAAATGAATCCAAATGTGAGGTCAGGATTGGGGAACAAAGGTTCTGAATTAGCCTAGAGAATGAGAAACAGGAATGAGCAGTGATTCACTTTGTGACAGGTGAGGGGAACGTCATGTTTTCCATCATGCTTGAAATGTCTCCAAGTGTAGCATAGTGTCTGCACCTCTCTGGAAACCAGGTGGTAACTAAGAATTTTTGTCCTTGTAGAAATCTTTGCAGTATGATAAGTTGGGGCCTAGAAGAGTAGCAGCTTTGCAGAAGGATGCTGAGGAATGGACTAAGCGAGCTGAGAGTGCTGTGTGCTCCATTCAGGATATCACAGTGAACTACTTCAAGGAAACTGTAAAGGCCTTGGCAGGTAACCAGAATGATTTACACAAATGGTTGTGTAAATACCTAACTTAGGTGACCGAGAGCTCTTCTTATCTCTGTGCAGAACCTGAGGTTTGGGTGAGTGTCCAGCTTATGAAAGAAATACTTTATTCACTTAAGATGTATATCTTTTAACCAATTTGGTTTACAACTTGGATTTGACTTGCCTGAGACTTAGGGCTGCAAACCTCTGTACAAAAACCACCATGGGTGCTTTTAATGCTTGATGTGCAAGCCTCAAGGATTTCAGCATGTGAACAGAGTATGTTGCTGTGCAACTGCTAGGGTATGTTTCCATGGTGCAATGAAATACTTTACTTACATGTATAAGATCACAAATTCAACCTTGTAATCTTGTAATTTCTAAAGCTTCAGAAATAGTTTAATAAGATTAGCATTTTAATACTTGAGAAACACACAAGGGCTATTAGTACACTGCAATTCTCATGTTTTACTGCTATGTTTTAATCTACAGCAATGCACAAACACATGGAACAAGATGAGGAGAGATTTGGTAAAACCACCTGGGCATCAGCTTTGCCACGGTTAGAAAACTTGAAATATATGTTAGCAAAAGAAACCCTTCAGCATCTGAGGGCAAGAGAGTTGTGCCTGAAACAGAAGAGAACTGGCATTCAGAAACTCGTAAGACCTTACAAAGCCTCCTTTTCTGTCACTGTTGTTTGAAGGGCTGATCAAAACCTACCGAAAGGGTCATGAGAGTAGGCTTTTGAAGTCTTTGCCTATGAAACAATTTAGGTTTTCAGCACGGTTTTATGTGGTGGAAAATGCATGTCTTCAGTTTTTTTAATTGCTCCTGCATGTTAGAGGACACTCAGCAAAGCTTAAGATACATGCTTTTACAGTTCAAGTATCATTTGAGCATTTGTGATAATAATATTTGAAATTATTTCATTTTAGGGAGATAAAGACCAGATATTATTTCAGAGGACACTGAAAAATTAAGATACTTATTTCAATATTAATCTTAGATGCCTTAGACCTAACTGTTGCTAGGAGTACCTGATATTTGTTTTCCAAGAGTAGTGTACTGTAGCATATATAATAGTTTTCAGGAGCAGTATCATTTGTGCAGATTATAATGAAGTCTCTCCTGGTAAACTTAAGGTAAATTTATACTTTAGGTTAATAAAGCTCTCTGGTTCTCTGAATTTCTGCTCCAAGCCATTTCTAATGCTCTGTTGTTTTCCATATCAAAGCAGCTGCCAGTAAGACCAGGCTCCTTACAGGCATTTGTGCATCCAGACATGTTTCATGTGTGCATATTTTGTTACTAATGTTTTTTATTTTCTGTTACAGATGGAGAATCTTGGTGAACAAGAAGAGAATTTAAGTATAGTGGAGGAGTTGGAAATACAGTATTATGAAATACAGCTGGAATTATATAATGTACAGCTTGAAGTTTTGAAACATGAAGAGATGCTGCTTATTGTACAGTTGGACACTATAAAGAGACAGATTAAAGGTGAGAATAAAATGTTATTTAAGCACATATTCAGAGCACAGAAGTGACATAGCCTGCTCTGTTTTCAGTTTAAAAAAACAGATATCACTGCTCGGGTCATGCTAGTAGAAAGCATTGCTGGAAAACATTAATGCTATGGCACCATCTGATATTTTGTCTTTTGATTAATTAGGCACTAATTTGATAACACAAGTTTTAAAAAAAAGCCAGACTGTTTGCTCATGTTGCCAGCAGCTGTGACATGTGCGTGCCTTGGTTTAGCATGGAGTAATTTATATTGACAGTGCTTAAGTGCTCTAATAGCTACAAGTTCTACGTGCAGAAGCTGGGTATCACGAACCTGCTGAAATAGGTCTTAGAATTCATCATAATCTATTCTAATCTAACATGTAGAAATTACAAAATGTGTCCTATAATGACAAAAAGAGATGGTTATAGCTAGAATGGTACCTAAACACTACTGTCTTCCAGTTTAAGTGTCTTTCTGTGATAGTTAAACCAAGTTAGGCACCAGTCATGTTTTAAATTGTGCATAGGAATTCTCTGTTACCATGTACCCTGTGAAATAAACATTGCTGCCACTTGTTACATAACTGGAGCGTGGTAAATAGTAAAATAAGACACCCAGTGTTGATCAGAGGAGTCTCCCGTTTTCCAGGAAAACTCCAGTTGGTGAAGGTAGGAGTTAAAACACAGAGAGACATTTGAAAGAGGAAGCTAAATAACAAATGCTAACAGCATAAATTTGATCCTGCAAAGCACCCTTGCGAATAACATGACATGTTTGCATATGACTGTGAAGGACCCAGCTCAGATCTGGAACTTTACACTTACTCATAACTAACTCACTGCCTTCAATGGCTTTTAAGATGTCATTAGCTCTTTAAATGTTTAAATAACTGTGGCAACTTTTGGTTTCTTAAAAAATGCCAAATGCCTTTTTAGAGAAACAGGATGAAGTTGTTTACTATGATACATGTGAAAATCCTGAGGAGCTCAAGGTCATTGAACAGACCATGGGACAACATTACGCTAACTTGTCAGCAATGACGATGCTGAGGCAGAAGACTAAGCAGTTGGAGACAAAGCGTGGGACTGTCTGTGCGAGGAGAGCCTACCTCAGGAACAAAAAAGTAAATGCAGTCCTGGAGATGTGCATTTTCTTCAGCTGATGTCTTGACTCACGAGGGATGGACAGGAAACAATTAAGGAAGTTTGGGTGGAGCATACAAGACTCAGTGCCAAGGCCTGCAAGCAAGAGGGGCAGTGTGATTTTAAGCCAGCTTTTACACTCTCTGGTGGGGTGCAAGTGTGTCTCTGGCTTAGAAAGAGGGTGCAAACTTACCTGGGTGACCTGGGTGGTTCCCCATCAGCTAGACCTTACCAGAGCCCTGTGGGGCCATCTGGAGCTTTTCCCTAGCAGCCTTTTCCAAAGCAGCTGCAGTAGGAAGCTGGCCTTGTATGGAGGAAGCTGCAGGGATAGGACAACCCACACACTGATACTTTACCTTTCAACAGGAGGAAGGGGAAACTTTAACAGCTGCAGTTCTCTCTCCAGCCCCTCAGTTCTGTGTAAAGGGTCGTTTTTCCTTTGTTTCCCATTCGGAGCAGAACACTAGGAAGACACAAGTTGACTCTCATGAACCTTCTCAGTAAGATGAGTTTACCTTGCACCTGCAGTTCTGCTGGGGCAGAGAGCAGAGTTTAAGTTCAAGTCTGTCTGACCTTTTATCCCTCAGTAGCCTGGACAAACTGGGAATTACATTGGAAATGTTTTGTGAGCCATCATTGTCTCTTGCTTGCAACTGCTTCCTTGGCAAACACTTCTTTTGCTTCTGTTTTCATTTACTTAATTGCTGTCTATTGGTTGTATAACTGAAGCCAAATACCACATGATTTGCAAATGCTTGTCCAGCCATGTGGATAATCACCCTCTGTACAGAGACAAAAAGTGACTCCCAGAGAAAATATTGAAGCCTGCAGCTTCTCTTTGGCACTTGTTACTAACAGAAGGTACCCTTGCTAGGCATTCATTGTGCTTCCCATACCTTTGCTTCCCTGCCTTTTATACTTGGGAGCTATGGCAAATAAGGGAGAGGGGGAAAAAGTATATTTGTGTTTTTGTAGTGCCCTGTGAGCTTCTTTCTTGCCTTCTTCCTCGTGTCTTTGCATGAGCTTGTTTCTTCTTTTCATCTCCCTTTCTGCTCTTTTTTTTTTCCTTTCATTTTTTTAGTCAAACCATGAGACAAAGGGGTTGGGTCATGTCTAGATACATTTTTGCTGCAGCATGAATAAAAATATGGGTGATTAGAACATTGGCATTAGCCATGAAAGAGTCCCACAGCCAAGCACCCAACTGTGGTTGCTATTCTGTGGCCTGTGCACAGGAGTTAATGGCAGAGCTGGTGCACAGGAAATGTGAACTGACTGAGAGTTGCATGAATTCTGCTCTTCTCCCAGGATCAGTGTGAAGCGAGCCATCGGCAGAGGCTGCAACAGGCAGAAGAGAGCAGAAAACGCTTCCAGCAGCATCACAGCATACAGATAGTAAGTACCAAACAGCAGCCTTGGGGAGTCTGGCAGCTGCTTGTTTTCACACGCTAAAACTCACTTACTTGTGTTTTAATGCAGAAGAGAGACAAACAAAAAGAGGAGGAGAAAAAGAAAAAAGCTTGGATAAGCCAGGAACGTCAGAAAACACTGGAGAGGCTGAAAGTATTCAGGGAGGCAAGTACTGTGAACTCCAGTAGTCCTAAATGATGTCAAAAGGTGTCAGAAAGTAGCCATAGCTCACATGTGAGCGTGGTCCCAATCAGACAACCATTTGGATAGCCTAAAATAGGATTATGTATAATGAGTAAAGAGGATTAAATCTCCTAAAGATACAGTTTCCAGGTGTGGACTCTATTGCAAAGAATATGGATAAGGAAATGGCTTTGAAATAAGTGCTTTATCATTAATTTAAATTTATTCAGGGTTGAATTTTCTTCTTGAATGGGTGAGTGGGAGAGGTCTGTGCTTTGTGGCTTTTTATCTCATTGGGGTTGATGTTTTGATCAGTCTAATGTGACCCTCCTGCCTCGTGATTTCTTTTTCAGAAGTGTCCAGCTCATGTTGTTCTGAAAACATCTCGTCCTCTGCCTCCCAGTCCCAAGTTGCCACGAGAAATCCCTCAGCAGGTTGTGGTGCTGTCCCCTCCTCCTGCATCAAACACAGGGGCAGCCCCAGAAGTTCTGTCCCCTGCACCCTCATCAAGAGTACAGGCATCTCTCGAGCAGCCACAGAGCATTGTTCTTGTAGGAGACGAAGAACCAAAAGCTTCATGTCATAATACCCCAGCAGATATCCCTGTCCAGATTTTTGTTACTGATGGTGACACAAAGGAACAAAAGCCCAGCAAGGAATTGATGGTCTCTCCATGCTCACCACCCCCTCCTCCACCTCCTCCTCCACCCCCTCCTCCACCTCCTCCTCCACCTCCTCCTCCCTTGCCCACTCTGCCCCCACCTCCCCCACTACCTCTCCAGTTAAAATCACCATCAGCAACAGAGGATAAACCACTTCCCCTGAGCTCTGATAGCCCCTCAGAAAGCCCTGCACTGCACAAACAGGATGACTCCTCCAGGAGGTCTATAAATAATTGCATAGGTAAGTAGGATCACATCAACTGGTGCCTTTTAATGCATTTCCTGTATTTTGTATTTCCCTCTGCTTCTGGACAGGAATAATGTGTAGCTTTGATCAGGAGAAAGAGGCTCTTGGAAAGCTTGGTCTAAGAAACTACATATAGTAACACTGACCATAGCTCAGGACGTTAAATGAGTAACAATGATTTGTGTGTCCTGTTTGAGACACTTCACAGGGTCCTGATGCTCCAATCAGACCAGTGTGGGTAAATTTGTAGCTGTACTAAGGCTACACTTTAGTGTTTATGATTTATGTACTACAGAGCTGGCAGGCGGGCTGCTTGTGTTTCTAAGGTATGCACAGCTTGTGTCCACTTACAATTTGCTTGGTTTCTAAATAAAGGTTTCCTAGGAGAATTCATGCAGAATTCAGCCAGGATTTGAAAGGCAGGTGAATAGTTTTGGCATACATTCCTAGGGAATAAATTCTGCTCTGTTACACCTTTGCTCTGTTAGCAAGATCATGCAGGTGTAATTGAAGGCTGAACTTGGCAATTGAAGGGGTAGTTTGAATGAGAATAGAGCTCAGCAACCTCCCAAGGCTGCACTGGTTGCATCCTGCTAACAGGCTTATTTTTGTCTCTGAGGCGAGCGGATATTTTGACTATGTCAGAGAGATTGATCTAAGCTGGAAGGCAGCAAATTTTTTTGTTGTTTTTCACAGTGGAGCTTATGCTAGAGTGAAGAATGTCTTTAAACGTGGTACATTCCTCTTCCTTTTCAACTCTTCACAATACATCTAAGCAGCCTTTGTATCCTATCAGTTAAGAGGCAAACCACAGGCAGAAATATCAGGGGCAGTTCAGCGTTTTTAGTTCTTCCAAGCTGTGGGGAAGTACAAGCAGCTGAAGGGCTGAGACACAGTTGAGTTACCATGGCAAACTACTGTGCATCCAGTGCAAACTTCAGCATGGGATATCCATGGGATAACTCTATCACAGATATTCTTAAGAAGCCTTGATTAGCAACAGGAGTTGTACACCAGAGTAATCTGATTACTATTGGAACAGCCTTTCTGGTAGCTAATATTTACTGCCATTCACAGCCTAACATTGATGTCTTTTCATTATTTTTGCATAAAAATAATTCTTGGTATATTTTTGTTTATTGGAGAGATCTGATTAGTTAATTACACCTATTTCTTGAAGAAAGCCATCATGTCAGTAGCTGTAATAGTAATTGCTAAATTACCACGGGGACTTAATGAAACAGCTTCATAAACATGTTGGTTTTAGTTATGGGCTTCTTGTGTCTTTCTGTGTGAAAAGCCAGGAGAGGCTTCTTTGATAATTTGTTTGTCTGACTAATCTTTTACCAGGCAGCCTATTAAGGTAGTAGACTTAAGACTCTCTTACTTGTAGGCTTTGTAAGGTAGTCTGGTGGATCTTTGCTTCATCCTTTTTAGTCTCTGAAGGTACCAAAGGATTTAGCAGAATGTTACATTTCGAGTGGTTGATGTTAATCACATAACCTTGTGTGCACTGCGCATGGCAAAAATATATCTAGCTGTGAGGCACAGATGGTCTGGACCTATTGCTGTCCAGGGAAACAGCCTCCCTGTCTGACAGTCTGGAGCAAGCAGCAAAGAGTCCAGCAGGAGTAAAACACAAATTAGTGTGTATCAGGAAGTCTAGTGGAAGCTCTCAGTATGCTGTCCTTCATGGTCTGAAGTTCAGAAACACACACCTGAGATCTAAATCATGTTGTAAAATAGGAATTGTTTCTAAATCCATGCAGAAAAGAGCTGCTTGCATAGGGCCTGATCTAGCTCCCAGTGGCTTCAGTGGTGTACTTTAGAGCCCTTCTACTCAAATCCTTTCATTTATCTCTTGGCTGAGCAAAAATGCAATTGACGGTCTCAGCAGGCTTCTGGGCAGGCTCGGAGGGATGGTGGGTTGTTTATAACACAGAATGCAAGAGTTTTTTGGTTCAGTGAAATTTTTTTGAAAGCCCATAAAGTTGTAATGAAAAAGAGCATTGTCCTTTGTGTATAATTTCTTCCTTAGAGCACAACCTTATGTAATGATGAAGCACTGGATTCTCAATTCAAGGTATAAAAGCTTTAACTGCTTTTTCAAAGCAGTTCCAGAGCCTGCTGTTGCAGAGCTTGAAAGAGTCTGTGCCAGAACAGATCATTCTTTTTCCTGTCACTAGCAAAGATTAAAGGAAGAGCTCTGAACACTTGGGTAGGGCTTCATACATCTTAAGTGTGGTTGTCTCATTCTTTCTTCTGGTAACAGTAGATTTATCTGTTGCAGGTTCCATGGATGAAGTTCTGGCTTCTCTGAAGCGCAGTGAAGTTCATCTCCGCAAAGTGGAGCAGCCAAATCCGTACGCCTCTGTGAAGGACAGCATCCTCTCTGCCATAAGGCAAGGGGTTAAACTGAGGAAAGTGAATCGAGATACTGAGAGAGACGTCAGTAGAGGATCCCCTAATGAGCTAGAGAGAAGCATTAAGGCAGCCATGCAGAGAATTAAGAAAGTGTCTGCTGATTCTGAAGAAGAGGAGGACAACGATCAGAGTAATGGAGAATGGGACAGCTCACCAGCATGACAGACTGACTGACTGGAACAGAGGGTGTGCCTCATTTTGCACATTGTAGAAGACTGTCCCTTTCAAAATGAAAGAACTGTGTGATTGTGTGTGGTGTTCTCATAGTCCAAAATGTCTTGTAAAGTAAAAGAATCCTGCTGATCTTCTATAGGAGCTGCAGATTCATATTTTTGCATGATAAATCATACTCCAAATTATGCTTGCACTAATAGGTGTTCCTGGCTCAACCATGTAGAGTTTTCACCACATCTGAAGACAGCTGAAATTCTGGATTGAAACATACATTATTTAGATTGTTACTGCACAGCAGGTAATGCTATTACAGCAAAGTTTAAGGAGTGAAAAAATAACTGAAAATCTCTTTTGTCAGATAAAAGTAGAAGCAAATGTGGTAACAGAGGCAGATCAGAAAATTTAGCATAATCTGGAATCTTTTGCTCCTACCTCCATTGTCCAGAAAATTCTTAAACATTTTGCTTGTCTAATACAGCTGACTTAAATAACTATGTGGATACTCCATTTATCATCATATTAGAAAGTGTGCACTTACAGATGGTGAGATAATGCTGATTGGAAAAATCAGTTTCAAGTTTGAAATAAACAGTACTGCAGTAATTACTAAAAAGTTTACTTTTTTAGCTGAAACATTAAGTATAGAGAACTTCTAGATGTTAAATGTTTTCCATGCATCTACATTTATAATGACCTGTTGACATGAAAGAAAGAGCCAAAATATTGTATACAATATTTTTCAGGATTTAGTCCTGTAATGCAGGGCTGCATTTCTCCACTGAGAGCTTCAATACATGTTTATAGCTACTCTCATGAATTTAAATTACCTGATGGCCTTATAAATGGGAGGTATTTACATTGTGCCTGGAAGCTGACTGCTTCAAAATTCAGCTGCATTCAATTTAGAGACTCTTGCTATTTTGGGTAGATAGTGGTGAAAATTATTCAAGTTATTTTTTTGAAGTTTATACTGACCCTTAATAAAAATATATCTTGACACAAGAAGTGGATTCAGAGTGTTGTCATTTTAAGATTCTGCTGTAAACTGAGTATTATTTATACCATGGTACACCCTTGGTTTTGATAGCAAGTGGCAGCCATACAGCAACTGCACTCTCACTAATGGTATATGTAAATGCCCTTATTTTCCCAAATATTTATGAATTGTAATTTAGGAACAAAATTGAAAATACAGTGCTTTAATTCCCTGTTTCACTGTAGAGCAGCAGATCTGTTTAATCAGCACAGTAAATATGTATGCAGCAATTTTCATGCAAGAAGCAGAAGCAGCAGCTGGGGGTTCATTTTTTACTGTTTAAGCACCTACTGCTGTTTGGATGTGAGAAAAAACCACTTTTTATCCACTGCTATAAAACCAAACAGACAAAAAGAGCATCAGCACAGGTCAGGTGTTACTCAGCTCTCCCCAGGAGCTATCATGGAGTGGAGCTGGGCTCTATGGCAGTGTGCCCACTGCACCCTGCTGCCCCCTGAGCTGGGATGGGCAGGGCAGAATCCACCCCAAAGCCGCTTCCCATAGACAAAATCTGGTCCTGTGGAAGCAAAGATTTTATTCCCCAAGGATACCCTGGGCCAAAGGGGTGCCCAGCTCCTGGGGTGGTGCTGGGGCTGAGAGCTCTCCCAGGCCATGCCTTTTAGTAGTGCAGTAATTTAAAGCTGGGTAAAGGGTGCAGAGGCTCAGCTTCCTCCCCCTGGCTCGTACCTCCTGCCAAAAGGCAGCACAGAGCCCTTTACTAATTTACTGTTGCATCCTTAGGAAGTTGAAAATTGCATAAAATATATAGATAATTGAGATGTGATTTCTCCAGCAAATCTTACAGCTTTTGTGTGTTTAACTGCAGCACTTTTACTCAGGAGAGGCCATCTGAGGATCAGCACCACTGGACAGTGATTTCTCCTGCTTAAGAGTTTCTTTTGTGACTATGTCTCAAGCTCATCTGGGTCTGATATCATGTGTCCAACAGAGCTCTACATCCCAGGCTGAAAAATATCCTTGAAAACCCATTCAGGAACTGCTGAACCCAAGTGTTTTCTGAAGCCTGTTTCTTTTGCTGAACAGCCAGCAGGTCTGCTCTGTGGAAAATGTGCTGCTGCAATTTTCTGGTTGGTGTAGAAAATTTCACCTCTATCAAGTAATCCTCACTGCCTGGTTCACTACCAAAATTTAATGGATCCTACTCAGCAGAGTAGCTGTTGGATCACCAATTCTTCTGGATGTCAGAAGCATGGCCAAGGTAAACACCAAAAGCACTGGCATTATCCTAAAGAGAAGAAGGTGAGAGCAGTTTTCAAATACATAAGAGGCTGCTGCAAAGAGGAGAGAAATAATTTGTTCTGTGTGTTCACAGAGAGATAAGGGGCTTAAATTACAGCTGAAATGATTCTGGGTAATGGTAGGAAAACCTTTCTAACAAACAGTGTGAGAAGAGAGGCTCAGGGACAGGCTGCCTGGAAAGGTGGTGGAGTTTCTGTCACTGGAAATCTTTATAAGCAGGTCAGATAAACACCCCAGGGCACTGCTGGTGTTGCTGGCTGCTGTGACAGGGAGAGGTTTGCAGCCCAAGCCCAGCTGAGCCAGGTGAGCTCGGTGTTCTGCTGCCTTGAGGCTCAGTTTGCTCTTCAGGCGAAGCCACAGCCTGTTTTTTGAGAGATGCTCAAATGTAACACTCAAAAAACCCTTTCTAAGCTGTCCTCAGGTTTTTAATTCTGTCTCTCTGTGACCATGACCCCACTGGGCTATGGAGGGGAGCCTGTAAGAAATAGCCCCAGTGCCACAGGTTGGTGGGGCACTCAAGAAAACCATCTGCAAGTGCCAAGAGAGAGGCCTTAATCTGGATTTGAGCTCAGGCTTCAGCAGGTGCCTTCTCACCTCAATATGTTTGGTGCAGCTGCTGGATCCATGATACCCAGCTCTATCAGACCAGTTTAATATTAACCTGCAAAAATGCTGAGACTCCTTTTTGACATTAAATACCCTTCTCAAACTACCTCAGTCTGGGCTAGTAAGTGAATCCCTTGGTGGGAATAGTCTGCCCTAATTGTCTGTCTGCAGAAATTGATTTTTTTTAAACTGAAAATGCAGTTGTCTGGCTTTAAAGAGTTAATGCACAAATCTGCTGGAAATCCCGGTCATGAGGTAAAGAGATCAATTTCTATAAATCAGTATCACTGCAGCTTGTGATCTGTGATGAGGGCAGTCTAGACAGCAGCTGCCAGTATTTTTAGAGGTTTAAAGCTAATGTATTCAAAGACTACTTGGTCTGACTAAAAGACTTCACTTTGAAACACCAGTGCTTTGATCACAGTGAGAGGAGAGTCATGGCAGCGGGGCTGGGGCACGGAGCACCATGGCCATAGCAGGTGGTGTCAGTGCAGCCTTGGATTTGTCAGCATTTCTGCCAACATGCTGCTTTTTGGGATTTATGAAGCTTCTCCATAGTGAAAGCACCAGCTCAGTGCACAGGGCTGGCCCACAAGCTGAATACTGACCTTTTATTTTTCTGGAAAATGGTACTGAATCAAGCAGATCAAATCTGAGTGTGAACACTTTGAAGTGACCCAGATTTACAGGGGCTTGAGCACCTGTGGGACTGTGGGGACTATGGAATAGTCTAAATAGAAGGGCTTGAAGTGGTGATCCATCCTTCAATGTCTTCCTTCTTTTATCCCTTAAAATAAAAAGATACATCAGGAGAAAGAGGGACAAAGAGGATGAGTATGAAGGCATTAATTAGAACTAACAGATAACTGGGAAATGCTTCTCTTTTCAGTCTTCCTCTACAAAATGGTTGGAAGATAAGAGTGTACATCCTTCGGAGAAAATGGGACTTAAGGCTATGCATGCCCTCACTCAAAAAGCCTGGATTTAATTCCAAAGCTGTATTTGCATTCTAGAGCACATCTGCGCACTACGTGCAATAATAACGTGATATTGGTAGGAAAGAGGGACACATCATTTCAACTAAACCCATGGTGGTGATAAAAGGTGAATGGTATTGAAAGCATTTTTTAATAAATGCCACAGCAAACCTTGGCAGCAAAAACTGCTCAGAACAATATGTGAATGTATCCCTGGAGGAAACACTCAAAACTGCTCCAGAACATGGCATTTTTTTCCTGGCAAAAAGGTATGTGATTTTCATTCTCAGCATGTCACGCTAAGCTGAGAGCAGGAAGCCACACAATTAAATCTGCTCAGGTAACAGCGACATTAACAGCTCAGTTACTTGTGAAAATGCTTTGTAAAACGAGCCATCTTTAGCAAGCCTTTGCTCTTGCAGTAAGAGTGGGCCACAAACTGCTTAGAAAACATATTTAGCAAAACTATGTTTGTTCATCTTCCTCTAGATGCCCCTCCTGGCCCAAATCCCCATTGAAGTGCTGAGGATGGGGGGACAGCATCCTCCCAGGGCAGCTGCCTGCAGGTGATGGCATTCATGTGGCTGTGGCAGAAAGGGGCCACAAGCAGCCCTGGCCAGAACAGCGTCCAGCACTGCCCTGCCAGCACCCAAAAAGTCTGGGGAAAGGCTGGCCAGGCTGCAGCTTGGGAGAGAACCTCCTTGTCCTCCTGGGAGCCTGGGGTTCCCCCCACTCGAGCACAGTTGGTGGCTGTCAGTGTCACAAAGGCATTTGCAGCTCCCTTCTATCCTCAGGCGATAGTCTAAACATCATCCCACGGGTGTCTTTGCAGAGCCTTGGCCAAGGCGTTTCTCTGAGCCCTGGTTCCCACCCTCTCCTCACCCAGAGGAGCGGAAAGGCTGCCAGCTCCGACAGCAGCAGCGCGGCATCCGTGTGTCTGGGCTCCACGGCAGTGGGCACGGCAGACACCGGGGGTGAGGAAATGAGTCTGTCCCACTCCTGGAGACGTGCTTGACTCACTTATGCATCGGCAAGTGACTCACTGCCCTTCCCACAGGCTCTTCCTGCCAAGCAGAGGTGACAGGGAAATAGGATCCAGTGCCTACGCTTCCCCAGCCTACGTGGGGAGCTCTGTGCCATCCCCTCCTGCCGAGCCCGGCTGGAATGGAAGTCCCGGGAAGTGTACAGGAGTATACAGGAGTGTACAGGATTGTGCAATAGTGTACAGGAGTGTACAGTTGTGTGCAATAGTGTACAGGTGTGTGCAGGAGTGTGCAATAGTGTACAGG
>NC_031779.1:10519459-10599487 GCF_001522545.3 Parus major
AGTGTGCAGGAGTGTACAGGAGTGTGCAATAGTGTACAGGAGTGTACAGGAGTGTACAGGAGTGTGCAGGAGTGTACAGGAGTGTACAGGAGTGTACAGGCACACACAGGGGTGAGGAGCCAGCAGTGCATCCTGTCTGCTCTGCCAAAAGGAGCTCTTTGCCTGTGTAAGTATTCGGCAAGTACCTGCTGCTCTTTCCCTTCTGGTTTCCAAACATCATTCCTCTATCTCTCATCCCTGTCCTAAAGCCATTCCCCACCCACTGAAATGACTGTACTAGTGACCGTGGGACCTCCACAGCATTAGGGAGTGATTAGTGAATCACTGCAATTTCTCAGGTTTCAGAGCCAGGGATTATCTTTATAAATGGACCCAACACTGCTATAGATGAACGGGATTGGAAAGGTCTCTGTTCTTCAGGGAACCCCAGCATCCTGTTTTGCAACATTCATCTTCAGGATAATGAACAGTACAAACCTGCATCCAGAGAAAAATTAAAGCCACGGCTAATGGTAGCAAAGAAATAAGTGGCAAAAGACTAAATGTAAATAGCTTTGAAAGCGGATACGTTCCACTGTGATGTGATGATGCAAAAAGGTTGCCAGTGCTGCTATTATTTATAATTCCCCTAATGTCTGAATTCCCTCCAGCCAGCATACATTAAGCACAATCCAGGGCATATGCAACAAATCATATTCAATGATGAAAAGTCAGGAGAAAAGCAAGAGCTCAATCTCTCTTGATTACAGCAGCCACAGATTTCTTTTTCATAGACTGCCAGTACTAATGAATGGAGAGGACATAGAAGGAAAACAAAAATACTCAAATAAACCTGCTTCATGTGCTAATAGACGTATCTGCTCATAAACGATTAATTAAATGCAAACCATTGTCAAGAAATGTTGTTCAGGGGTTAAGCTCTCACTCAGACTGCAGCATCCAGCCGTGGATATGGGCATATGGTCCTGGAAAGCTGCATGAGATCCTGGATACAACCACTGCTACACACTAACACAGGAGGGTAGGTATTTATGAAGAGATCCATTTTGTGGTGGAGAATAGAGCAGGATTGATTTGGTAAGATGTGTCTCACTGCTGTGCCTGTACAACTGGAATACAGCCTCAAAACCAGGAGCTAGACCTCATGTTGGCTCACAAAAATTCCGATTTTTCAACAAGCAGTTTTCCATCTAGAGATCATTTCATTGCAGACAGTGCTTCTGAGAAGACCCAACATTTCTGAAGTTATTGAAATATGTTCAATGTTCAGGAAAAATACTGAGACCCAAAGGGAATTTCATAGCACAAAGACCTGCCTTTGAAAAATTCAGAGGCAGAGGTCAGAGTTAAGCACCACTCAGCTGCAGTGATCTGTTACACGTTCCTAGCAATACATTATTGCAAGAGGATCGGAATGTTTGCCTTGCAAAGGTTAGCTATGCTTTTAAAATTCACCAGGTCTCAGATCTCCACAGCCTGAGCAGCTCCATGGCAGTGCTGCCCTGACATTGTTAATGACAAAGCGGAGAGCTGTGTGGCAGGGCCTGGCACAGCCCTTGCAGAGCTGCCTCACGAGCCTTTGGATGGCCATTTTTAGCCTTGCTCGCTGAAATCAAACCTGGCACTGCACCTGGCAGGGCATTTTTTTTCTGTTTTTGAAGGATGGTTGGACTTTGCTCCAGTGGGTTCTGTGGCTGAAGCAGGGCTGCACCACCACTGCCGGTCTGGCTGAGCTCCTGTCATCACCTGTCTTTGCCTTCTCAGCTGCTACTGACACATTTTTATTTCTAACATTAACATTTCAGTTGTTCTCAGGAGAACAGCCCATTATGTATTAGTCTCACTGATTGTGCTCTTCTGCTCTGGTTGGCAATGCTGATTATGTAAAGGGTATTTAATGTTGTAAATAATTAAATTTTTTACAAGATTTTGGCTACTTTTTAGGAGTAAAAAAGAAATAAAAGAAAATGTATGCAGTGAATTTGAAAAAAATGCTCAAGTCTTCTAGGAAGTGGGGAGACAGTTAATAATATATAATTAACATATCTTCCTTTCTTCCGTTGTTGGTACAGACATGCCTTTAGATGAAAAGCATGGAAAATTAAAAGTGTGTGGGACTGAGTAATGTTGAATTTTATGTAAGTTCAACCTAGTCACCAGCTACACATTATGGAGAGAGCAAGCCTGTTCCTGCTCAGGAGCAATCTCATCCTGTACTACCTTTATACAGGCCTGCCCATGGTGCCATGCTGGGGGTTTTCCTCAAAAACGAAGGAAATTATGGCCTATCTCTTGCTATGTTTTTGAAGGAATCCAAAGTGTCCAAAAGGAGTATATATTAAAGGGTTGTTCATCCACTTAGAGTCAAACATTTGATTCAAAGTTCACCTCATGTTTCCATCAGACATCCAGAGGTGGCACATCAAAGCTCAGCAGCCCACAGTCAGGTAAAACACCTTTTAATGTGTGACTGTGTAAGGACACAGTCCATTGAGGAGGCTCCTAAGTTTTCTGAAAGGAATCCAGATATGAAAATTAAGGGTTCACAGACAGCAGCAGCAGATATGCCTGCTGGAAGCATCACTCACCACAGCTCCCAGAGCAGTGTTTCTTTTGGAACCACTGTTCACTTGCACTATGAACAGCTGGCAAGGAGCAGCCCTTCACACAAACCAGAGACTTTCTGATGCTAAAAATGTACCCTGGGCTTAATGAGGCAAATAGGACACAGAAGTGCCAGGTGTGGCTGTAGCAAACAGGTACCTCTGTGCCCAGCAGAGGCACAGCCCTGTGCTCACATGGATGAGTGGGAATGCCCACCGTGGGACCAGCAGCTTGTTAGGAACAGAATGAGGCTTGCTTCTGATAACTGTGGGTGATGGGATGTACTTAGAGATACTTCTGTTGTACTAACATTCATAATTATGCAAATCCAAACAGATAAATGTGGTTTTTTTTGCTAAGGACTAGAGATACTTGCATTTTACTGTGGTGCACATAAGCTGGTTTTGTAGATACTGGTCTGTAGACCCTGGTTATTCAGAGATTGCAAGAATTTGCTGTACTGCTTGTCAGAACTATTGATGGCTCCTGGTTGAAAAGCTCTAAAGGTCAGGGGCAGATGAGTTTCCTGCTCACCCCTAGGCTGACATTTGCAGGCCTCTAGCCCAGAGTAACAAAGGCACAATGAGCCACAGCCGCTTAGCAATCCTCAAACCCTCTCATTTCCTTTGGGGAAGCCTGTCTGGGTGCAGAGCAGAAACCCTGCTTCTGTATGATGGCTACAACAGTGCTGAGAGTGTCATTATGTAGTGTCTGAAGACGGAGCCTGGTGCTGTTCCCTTCCAGGGATGTGCTGCTGTGTCCGTGGTGTCACCGGGCTGCAGCAGGGACCTTGGAGAGGGCTCGTCCCTCATCTGAGAGGGCTCCCATGAACTGCTCACAGCTGATGCAGGAGAAGGCTGTCAAAACACCCCTCGTTTCAGGGTTAATCCCAAGTCCTAGGCAATTTCTCCAGAGACAATGCCAGCTTCAGCTGCTACCAGGGGCAGTTGCATCAGTTTCAGGAATCACAAGGGGGTTTTCAGTCCTGAGCGTACCCCAAACAGGGCAACAAAAAGCTGCTTCCTGACAATAGGCCCCTCTCAGCACACAATAAATCCAAAATTTCATCTCCAAATATTTATAAATTCTACTTTTCCAGTCATGTAAGTACCACTAGTCCTGCACCCTCTCTGACTGAGCTAATGAAACAAAGTGAAGGAACAATTTAAACAATTTAAAATAATTTAAAGCTCCACCTCTTGAAAAATGAGTCCTTGCGGTTTCCAAGTCTTGATACCATACATATAGAACAAAAACACATTCTTCTGATCAAACACAGCATTCCATTGAGTTCAGACTTGCAGCCTCAAAGATATTAATTTTTTTGAAGTCAATGAAGACAGTGAGACAAGAGATTTTACTTAAACTATATATTTTTACATAAAACAACTTTATGTTACAATAAAATCAGATAAAAATCACAAAGTTATATAAGTTCATAAAGAAAAAAATCAAGTTTTCATTTTATAGATATAAAACCCAGCATTTACTGCTACTAGGAGTCTAAATATTAACATTGACTGTCTATGGTCAATTTGAAAAAAGAAAAAAAAAATAAGAGGATAGTACTTTTTTACAGCAGACAAAATGAGGTAAGAGATGTTTTACAATGATCCAACTGTAGTAAACACTTCAGTTTTCATTGAAACATATACTAAATATAATAAACCCAAATAAAAATATACATTTAGAGCACTGCAGTGTTTCCCCACAGTTGTATATCAACAAATTGTCATTCACTAAACTTTACTTGAAACAATAAAAACAGGGTGTATGTTTATCTTTAGTACTAAAATCTCATAATAATCTAAATATTTTGGTATAGCAGACCACACTAGTACACTCTCAGAACTTTCAACTACAAGGGATATATTTATGTTAAAAACGATGTGCTTTGTTTGTCATTCATGATGAGCTTTATAGAATATTATGTTCATGATCACTATTAGGCAATTAAATGAAAACATCTAAATGCTGCAAAATACTCTTTTATTGAGCATAGCTTTCTCATCACATACCCAGGTTAATCAAAGTCCTGCAAACTTAGAAGTTTAGTTCACAAATCTTACATATCGGTCTTTTCAGCTAGTATATGGCTAAAATAATTATTGCTGACCAGTGTTAAAAAACCAAACAAAACCAACCCAAACAAAAATACAATAGCAGACAGATTTTCCTCAAGTGCCTTTCTTCTATGTACCATTATTATTAGGTAACTAAATTAACTAACTTTCAAAATGTGCATATAAAATTTTTAGAGGTATAGGCACCTTCATCTGAAGACTGTATGTTCAGGCTACCCGCCAAAAAAAAAAAAAAGAAAAAAAAAAGAAAAAAAAAAGAGCTAACACAAAACACAGTAGAAAATCAAAGGCTGGACATCCAACATCCCCCAGGGATGCAAGCAAAGCCCTCCTGGCCAGGACCAGCTCTGCCCACAGCCTGCAGGAGATCCCTCCTTTGGGAAGCACCTTCATCACATTTCTCCTTCACCTCCTGACTCTATTTTACTTCAGGTACCTTATCATTTACCACTGGGAGTGGTATTTAAGATGTGCAAACTTAGTGTCAGGTGTACATTCCAATAGTGAGCCTAAAGCCCTGCTGAGCTCCCGGGGGCGCGGGACTCCAGGCACAGCATCCCTGGCCAGGCTGTGAGGGCCAGCTGGGGCTCTGTGGCTGTGGGTGTGTCTGGATTCATCTTGTGGCTGTGTATTGCTTGGCCTGACACACAGGTGCTTGTTGAACACGATCCACAGAAAGAAAAATTACCTTAAAGTAGCTTTCTGTCCTACCATTGCTAAATTGTGCCCATAACCAGACCCTGCCAGCCCAGCCTGGGACTCCTTGCTGCCCCTCAGCCTCCCAAAAGCTGGACCTGCCCTTCCACAAGGTCCCTGGTACTGCTGAGGCCCTGTGGGACAGGAACAGCTTTTCCTGCTTTTGACTGGAAGTGTCTGACCACAACCAGAGCTGTGGCTGCAGTGCTCTCTGGGCTCTGTGTGTGTGGACGTGACACTTCCATCCCTCACACCACCACCTGTGATATGTGAGGACTTGATATTTACAGGCTTGACAAGCCCAGAAGTGCCTGGACAAAGGCAGGTGAGCTGGTGGATTGGTGTGGCCATCCAGACCTTTGGCACATCCACAGCTCATGGGGAGAGCACATCTTTCACTGAAATCTCTGCTGAAACGATAGCCAAAAAAATTTGCTGCTGCTGCTGCCTTCCCTTACACCTCTTCCCTTCAGATTTAGCATTGGGCACACATTCAGCTGAGCGAGGCATTTCACCCTGACAGGGGTTTTATCTTTGCTAATCCATAGGCTCAAGAAGACAGTGCTATATTCCTTACAAGCTGTTGATGCTTTGAAGAGTTTTGCCAAGATAGCTCTTTGGAAGAGCCTAAGGAAGAGCATGGTCTTGTAGCTGAGAAACTCCCAGCACTGCAAGGTGGTGACAACAACAGGGAATTTTCCTTCTGTCACTTATGACGCAGCCAAAGGCGGCAAAAAATTAATAAGGAAAAGAATCGATACTTGCAAAAATAAATAAATGGCGTAGAGAAGAGAGCAGAAGTCTGTGGACAATTTGTGCCCTGCTGTGAGTAGGATGTGTGTTCCTGTGGCCAGCAAGCCACTGAGCAATCACTGGACAGGGCAGGTGAGCCCCTGCCTTAGCACCACCAGTGCTTTGGCTGGTACCCTTGTAAGACAATGGCAGGGCAGGGACAGCAGGCACAACAGCACAAACCCTTCCTGCTCACCTTAATTCACCAAGCAGCTTTAAAAAATTGCCCTTCCTAAATTGCCCACATAAAAACCAAATCAGGTGTTTGTACAGAAAAAAATATATTGTCTAAATAACATTTGTTTTCTGGCCACAGATGCACCCAGTGTAAAACAAAGAAAGTGTATTCTTAGAATTCTTGGATACAGAAAATGACAGGTGGTGTTGAGTTTCATAAAGAAAAGACAGTTTTCTACCAGTGAGCTCACTTAGTGAAGGAGACACCAATTAGGTGTAGACAGAACACTGCAAAGTATGGCAATTGCTGAAAATGCACTTCTAGGCCAAACAGAACTACTTGTGAAGTTGAGTCAAAATTGGCAAAGAAAGATTCAGCCAAATAATAAAAACCCCAAAAGGTTAACCTTTATTCTGTGTAACAAAGTTCCATTTTTTTCATTTTGAAATAATTTATCCCTAATACAAGACTAAGGTATTTTTTCAAAATGTGACATAATATATCTAATGGAATATTCTTTCCCCTTGAAAATAATTCTATCAATTTTAATGTCACTTTTGCTTTTATGTTATGCAAGGTATACCTGTTTTTTCCTCATTTTGTTAAAACCCCTCAAACTGTAGCATTATTCAGCAGCTCTAACATCACCTCAGAGAAGCCTCTCAGCCAGAGGTCAGTAAGACACACTCTGTCCTGGTGTCACAGGAGGCCAGCAGAGCTGAAGCTCCCAGGTTGCTGATGTGTGGCAGGACCTGTGGTGGTGCAGAAACCCACACAGCAAGTGCCAAGCACATGTCCTTTGTTAAGGAGAGACCATGTAAGTGAGGTAGGAGAGATCCTGCCATAAAAACCACTTAGAGGGAGAAACCTGTGTCCAGAAAGGGAACTCAGGGTCACCCAAGGAGAGGTACAGCCTGCTATAAACCTGTGCTCAGGCTGGGTGGGAGTGCCGACCAAGGCATTGCTGACAGACACAGGGAAACCAGGATTAGCCCAGCACTATGTAACAAATAAAACCCAGTTCTGCAGATCCTCTGTTGGACAGGGATGAAAATTCCTTGGCCCTGGGAGTGTTTAGGGCCATCCCTAAGCAGGTGTCTGTGAACTCAGGGTGCCACAGGGACAGGCGAAATTCCAGCTGTGCACAAAAGGAGGGTCAGTGCATCCGTGGGATGGTGTGTGCATTTTGCTGGAGGAAGGCTGGCTGCCCTGGCCAGGACAGAGGAGGCATTTCAGTGCTGGGATGAGTCTCAAGAGGAGCAGTGTGAGGCTCTGTTTGGCACACAGGTTAGTGCTGGGCCACCAGAGAGCACCAAGGTATAAGCAGTGTGTGACACCATCGGTCCCCTGGGCTGGGGACAGGGACAGGCTGGAGAGGGCAACTGCAGTTGGTGCCCAAACACTCCTGAGAGAATGCACTGCCACACTTTTTTCTCTTGAAGAGGGAAAATCCAATGAAAGAGATGGGAAGATTAAAAGAGATGGCATTTTGGGGAGTTTAAGTGATTATATGTAGAAGCTCTCAACTTAGTGCTGTTGGGAAGAAAGAAGAAAGAAGGCAATTATAACAAGCCCTTGGAGGCTTGAAGGACGGAGTTTCCCACAGCATAAAGCTGTGTACAGGCATCCCTAACAACTCAACATCAGAGAAATAGCGGATATGTGATGCATACATCTGGGGCAGGATAGAAGAGACAGGGCAGGGATTTATTTAAGGACTCCATTGTTCCTCTGGCAGGCACTAAGCACCCAGAAATAACTGCCTGTGTCAGAGCTGTGCAGTGCCTTAATGTGCCACCATCAAACTCCATCTGTTTAATCAATGCAATCCCATGGAAACACTTCCCTTGCAATTTAAGAGTGGCTTAATACATTCCTAATGAACTGGATCTTAGACCTGACTAAAGTGAAAAACAAAGATCTGGATTAAGCCAAACAGTGTAATTTTTTCACTGAGTCTTTTGCATCCTTTTACCCAGCATCATGCCAAAAACAAAATTTATGTTGAAACAGAGAGGAGCCCTAAGATTACTCAGCAGGAAAAGGAAGACAGGGCATGGTTCTTGGTGCAAAAGCAATGAAGCACTGTGAGGAGCAGGGCCCTGACTGCCAGTATTGCTTGCAGCTCTTAATTGTGTTATCCTGTGGTTCCCAGCTGATGCAGGGACAAAAAAGCAGCATGGGAGGAGAGGAGAAGCAGGATGAGCTGCCTGCTAAATTATGGTGTATATCTGACTTTCTATCACATAAAAAGACTAAAAATGGAGACTACTTGTGCACAACCACACAGTTTCTGACGTCATTTTCAATTTTGAGAAGTCTGATCTAACCCCACATTATGCAACTGTTGAATCTTCCATGCTGGCAAAGTCTAATTTTCACACGCCTACATGCTATGTACCTGATTTTTATTTTTATTTTAAAATATCAACAGCCTAAAACAATTTTTTTAAAATAGATTTAAATGGTCATAATGGTTATGAAAGGTCCTAACTTTACATCCATTGTTTCAAAGGAGTAAAAAGCAAAAATACTCAAAGTCCATTCTAAAAAACAGGCAATGAAGATAATGTAATAGTAACAGATGAAATGAAAATTCAAGGGACAATTGCAGACAGATCCCATCTCTACCATGGGGATTACATATTCATCTGTGAAAAAGTATTCAATGCATGTTTCACCTACAACCCACCTTTCTTTTAAAGGCCACTTTAATAATCAAGATGTGCCAAAAAAAAGAAAAAGGCCCTGAAATTCCAAGGAAAGCATGGCCATTTTATACCAGTCACTGCTGGGAAGCACTAACACAGTGCTGAACCAAGCTGTCATTGGAATCAAGCAAATAACATCACGTACACAAAAGTACTTTCCTGAATTAAGGTCCCAGGTAAACACCCTCAAAACAGGTTATGGGGAAAGAAGAGAAAGAAGCTGAAGGAAGTTCTAGGGGAAAGAGCAAAGCTTGGGCTGGATTCTCCTCTCTGTCCCTTTTTACATCTGTCTGTCATGAACTGAACTTCCTCCTCACTGAAGGCTGGGGTATGAGCTTGCATTTCTCAAAACACTCTTAGAGCTGCTGAATAATCAGTTCAAGAATAAAGGAACATTTCTGCCTCTCGGATTGAGATGGGCTTTTTTTTGTACAACCTAACTTGGTGACTAATCCCTACCCTACTGCCAGAGAATGCAGAAATCATAGTAAAGGACTTTGACTTCACGTGGCCATTGCCCTGCCAGTCTCCTAGGCAGAAATTTGCTTCAGATAAACACCTTCCAGTAACCTTATAATGCTTTTCAGATCCATGTCTCCTTCCTCACTGCTGCAGAAGTCAATCAACAACAATCAAGTTGCACACAGAGGGGCACGAGTCCTGTACAAACCAGCAACATACCACTTTTAAAAATAAATATCTGGTCCCCAGACTCAGGTGGGCATTTTTCAGAGATGCACATAATGATGGAACTATATGGGTTCAAAACTGAAGGCCAGAGAGAGGTGATGCTGCTAAGCAAGAGAAGTTGTCCTCACTGACTGGTAAGACACTTGACTTCAAGAGTTGAAACTCATTTCTGCATTGTTGACTCTTCTGTATGGATCCAGGCAAGCACATGGAACCTCTATCAGAGGTTATCTGGAATCCACTGCAATTTTTTTTTTTGGTGAACCAGGCCTGATTGACATGGTCCTAAAGATACTGGTATCTGTGAGAGGTGATTTTCCTGGCTGCAGCTCATCACAGGCACACTTTACAAACTGCAGGGGCTCCAGCTAATCTCTCTGCTCCACCACAGAATAAAGTCAATCCTGCTAAGAGTGCTGATAGTCTGGACAAGAAAAAGACTTCTTTTCTGTTTCTATGGTTGCAACAGCCCTTAAGAAAGATATAAATTTCCCTGCAACAACTAACTGCATATTCATTTTAAGGTAGGTCTAGTTCCAGATTCCTGAGACAGAACCCTCTACCTGTTCCCAACCCCACAAAGCCAGAGCAGCAATATAGAAAGTTTCTAATCTCAACAGAATTCAGTGAGCAGCATGATTGGTTTGGTAAATAAACAAACAAAATAAAATAAACCCACCAAAAAAAAACCAACCAAAAACCCACAGCAAATTTTCAGCCTCTATGTACAAAACCAATGCAAACAAGTGGAACATTCTAGTTATATTTTGTAAAACACACGTTTGGGATCAACAAAACATCAAACATCCAGACCCTAGATTACAAAAAAGATCTATTGCCATCTAATTGTCAACCCCAAGTTTAGACAGTCCTTGTCGGAAATCATGTAATTCATCTATCTTCCCGTCTAGTACATCTAAAAAATTCTTTAATTCAGTTTTAAGGTTGGTCTGCCTATGTTTGTTCTCTTCAACTTCTGTCCTTAGCGTTCTGACTTTCTCTTCAAGATCTTTGTTCTTTTTCTCAGCAGCCTTAAAGACAAAAGAGACAATAAGATGAATCACAGAGAAGAAGGATGAGCAGCATTTCATAGATTAAAGCAACAAATGGCAGCGGGGCTGTGAGAGTTTGCTCGAACTTCTGAAAACTGATTAACACAAGCACCTCTGAGAGCAACTGACATGAGCTTGTCTGATTAAAATCCCACGCAGGAAAGGACACAGATTAACTGGAAAAGATGCTTTGCATCAGACTTTGTCATTTGGTTGATATCTTCAAATTCAGCTGGATTTAAATCGTGCACTGTGCATACATTTCTGTCATTGCTACAGTTGCAGAATTAGACACCGTGCCATCAATTACATACAGAATTATCTACGGTGGTTTAACCTTGAAAAACAAACTTAGGAAATACTGTCTGAGGAATAAAGTTGCTTTATTCAGCACTTTGGAATTTATTGGTATTTTTTTAAAGTTCTACTTTGCCTGATGGCTTATTTATCGATTGGATTTTACTTCATCGATGGGACTGCTCATTTTTGTTCTCTTTTCATGTATTAATTTATTGCATTTCCACAAGACCTGACTCAAAGTCCAGCTGCTGGCTGGGGCAGGGCTCCCAAGCCATGGGCACATGCCAGCGCTGCTGGAAAGGGATGGCACAGCACATGGACACATGGACACATCCTCAGGTGAACTTTTACTCCTGGTGCTGAGCAGCTTTACTCATCTGCTTCTTTCCCCAAAGCCTGCCCTGGTGCCACTGCAGCAATCAGCCCCAGGCCTTGGGGAGGTGCTCGACACAGGTGGCAGTGGTGCACCTCTGTGAGCCCAGAGCAGTGGAAACACGGGATACAGGATGGCCTGGGATTGCAGGAGATGGGTGCTACATCATCCCAGGCAATGGAGCTACTCTGCTAATCAATCTCTGCAATGGAGCCATTTAACCACTCCTGTGCTGGGAACGGCCCTGTGTATTTTGCATGTAATTAGCATATTTTGTTTTTATGAACTGGAGCTCTTTTGCCTCAAAATACTGAAGTCTGAATAGAGAAATGTATACAGCTATGGGGAAAAAAAAGTAAAGGAAAGGTACCAAGTATTTTGAAATTAATTTCACTGCTAAACTGTACCTGCAATTGTTCAGATACAGATTCACATTCTGACATTAGCTCTGGTATAATTTCACCCTGCTTTCGAAGCTCTTCCAGTTCCTTTGAAAACATAAAAGAAAAAATATTAGTGCAAGCTTCAATTTAAAACATAATGGAAATCTGAAGATGAAATGGCTTTGCATATTTTATTGTATTCTGCACAGTATTTGGATGGAAAATAATCAAAATAACCTGCCTGCATTCCAAAATTGCTAATTTTCTACAAGAATACATTTTTTCACTTTAATTTTTACTTTGCATTTCTAAAACAGGCAAAGTAATCCAGTCTCTTGCATGAATTCCATGAATTATATTAATAAAATCTTAGCCTAAACCATATACCTATGCAAAAGATGTATTAAATACCAGAAAAATCTGAATGGCTGTAATGCTACAAGTAATTTATAGATGGTAGCAAAGAGCAAATTAGACAATTTCAATGATGTATGACAGCAAAAAAAAAAAAAGGCCAGTGGCTTTACCAGCTGCACATACAGAGACATCATTACAGAACACAGGTGTAATGGGCTTTCCTCCATGGTACAGATCTGAGAACCACCTACTCTTCCCCCAAAATCTGTATTTGGTTCTGTCCTCATTACCCAAACTGAGCAGACTTGATGAAGTGAGTTAATGGAAAGAGCAGCAGCAGGAATCCATATCTCTGTTGGAAATAAAGACGACTTGGAAAAAAGTGCAAGATCCTCCTCCAGAAACTGCCCACGTAGGTGATGATCTCCAGAGAAGGCAGGGCTACACCCCTGGACTACCTGGACTTGTGCAAAGCACTTGACACTGCTCCACACAAGAGCCTTGTCTCCAAGTCAGAGACGTGGATTTGGTGGAGGAATCACCTGGAGGACAAGCATCTCCTACACGAGGAGGGTATCAGCAGCTTCTCTTACATGGCCATGCCATGAACAGACTTCATGTGGGTTTGGATTCCAGACCATGAAAGATTACATATGGGTAGTTTAGAGCTAATCCAGAACATGCTAGTGTAAGCATGAATTTTTAGAACAAGTTAGTATATTTTCAGTTTAAATGGAAGACAGTCTTGTAAAATTCACAAGTCAATCAATTTTCTGGTTCATTTGGTACAGTAAAAATGTGAATCTTGAGGAGAATTATAGGAGAGAATAAGGGTTGTTATATATGCTATTGCCATAGAAAGGTTGAGAAGATGGCATTACATTTTCCTTTGAAATATAGGGCTGAAAACCACTATATTTATGACAGTGCATCGAAATCCATCTCCTTAAACTATTTCCTTGCACCACCACAAAACCCATTAACAGCAGTGCTTTTAAGAGCACCAGCAGAGATGCTGTAATGGCACGTGGCAAACTTTACTGCACTGCATTTCCTCTTCAGCCAGCACAGAGCATTTGGTCACTGTGACAATGGAAAAAAAACGCTTCCCACTATTTTCCCCACTCTTCTGGGGTTCCAAGCCATCACCCTCCTTAGAAAAATTAACACCCTGTAATGTCAAAAATTACAAACTGGGTCACTCTAGATGAATCTGAATTTCTCACTCTTGGCATTAGTCCTGAGGTCAAAGCGAGACCATAAACCAGCAAAGCTGAAAACTGTGAGCCATCCAGAAAAAGAAACAGGACTTGTTACACAAATGCCAAATTATTTTGTAAACTATGTCTTTTTAACAGCAATCCTGATGCCTATGGGAATTTTCAGCATGGGGAGAGTCAAATGAATCTGTTCTCAGCACACATCTGTCTGGCACTGGGCACCAAGTTTCACCACTGGCTCTTCTACAAGGACAGGTGTTGTGTACACCAAGGCATCCTTTTCTAACCCCTGCCAAATTACAGTGTGCAGCCACAGCACAGAACACATCATGGAACTTGGATGGAGAAACACTACCAAACAAGGGACTGTCCATGGAAAACCCAGAAACAGGCAACACCCCAAGATATCAGGCTGCTTCTGGTGGTAGGTGAGGCACTCCTCACCAACAATTTACACCCAAGAAGAGAAGCAGACAGTCCCACTCAAACATGAAGACACCATTTCTGTGTTCAGGGCACTCACCAGCTCTTTGTCCTGAAGTTCTGTTTCCAGTTCCTGGAGACGTCTACTCAACTGTGCATTTCTTTCCTTCTCTTTATTTATTTCATTGCACTGTTCCTCCAGTTCTTCAATCTTTAAGAAATGTCAGACATTAGGTGAAATTTCTCAAATTTCTGAAAATCTGGGGCAGAACACATCTGATGAAATGGACATGGGATCTGCTCCTAAATCATAGTATTGGATTCACTGCAACCAAATTATCACTTTTTTCCTTCAAAAGAGTCAATTTACACACCCACTAGGAAACCCTGGGTCTCTATTTATTCTCTCTTACAGTCTCTCTTATAAGTACTCAGGAATGCACAAAACACTGAGCTGCTAAAATAAGTGGAACTGGGGATAAAATCTGCACTTCACTCCTATGAAGCCAACACAAGGCTACAAGGAATGGGTTTTCTTAACACAACAAGAGGAAGAAATCTCTTGGGGGTTGCTTATTATTCCAGCTGGTGTATGAGGGACACAACATCAAAACTTTGGGGGAGAACCAGTTCAGAGCAACATCTGCTGCTTTGTTCTCTCGCCCAGGGATGTGCTTTGCTCTCTCCAAACCTCCTGCTGCCAGCTCTGGACTCAGCTCCCAGGAGATGCACTTCCCACAGGCCGATGGGCCAGCTCATTAAAGTATGTACTTTAATTCTCAGCTTCGTGTTGCTCTGGGATTATAACTTCCCTCATTTGAAGGTAGAGCGATATGCAAAAAATTCTGACCCAATTAATAAAGCAAAAGGAGCTTCCCAGGGCACTGCAGTGGTGCAGTGTGAGCATTGAGCAAGGAACCTGCTTGGGGGAAAACCTCAGAAAACCTCCCTGCATGGAGAAAGACAGCACATTATACAGGCAGTGTTGCTGCACAGTCTGGCTGTCACCAGCATGGTGACTTTGAAGAGGCAGCAAGGTGGTGTTTTAATAATTTCTTCTCTAGTACAGCTACTGGGATGTGGCATGTGTTGATGAGAACAACTTTTCCCTGCAACAATACAGAAAGGATAATAACTACCCTGCAAATTATGATATTTTCCCATAACATACTGTTCCAGCCTCTCATTTCTCTCCTATCCACAAGAGGCTGGATATAGGAAGCTAAATCATGTAACAATATTAATTTGTTAATGTAACATCAGTTAATACAGCTGTGGTTTGATCTCTGCATTACCACTGTGCACCCATAAAACACAAGTGAATGAACAGTGAGTATTGGCCTCAGAAAAAAGGTTGTTCCACAAGCATTTTCAGTACCAACAAACAACTCAAACCACTTCCAACACTGAAATACTACCTGCAGCCTACTGACACACAAAAAGACACATAATTCCTTCCCTCTTCAAAAGCAAACACTAAACAAAAAAAAAATAAATCTCACCAGACTGATACTATCTGATCTCTACTTCAAATGTCCCAGTAATCCATCTAAGCAGCAGGAAAAGGATCCAGCTTTTCCAAAAACATTTAGGATGAATGAATTTAGGGTGAAAATATCCCTGCAAAAGCAGTGCTCATGGAACCCAGGATCCCCTGTGCCCAGGATGCCCTGTGCCTGTAGGGGCTGTTGCAGATAGCACAGTATTATCTGAGAGATGGTCCTAATGCTTACTCTAAACCAAGACTTCACAGATACAAACTTCTGAGTTGTTCTCTGCTGTAGCCATTGCTAGCCTTACACAACTGAGAAATGTCTCAGTAATGAAGGGGAAAGGGTTTTTGCTGATGCCTGTTGGCAGGTTTTTGGATGAGATGTGCCAGGTGTTAGTGCTGGAGGACCTGGCTCACCACCCACATTGCTGAGGGAATAACTCACATCCTCATTCTCCTGCACACTGCTGGGATTTGCTTCTAATACTGAGTGAATGGAGGGGTTCCCAGGCTGGGTTCCTGTGGGTGACCAGGCCACAACCTCACCTTCTGCTCATCCACATCTGGCAGTATTTATTTAAGTGAGCTTTGAAAGGGATATGTAAAAGCAGCCCCGTTTTTGGAACCCTTCTGGTTTCTCTCCCCAGCCAACAGGCCCTGCTGACACCACATCTCCCAAGTCCTGAAGTGGGGAACTTGATGTGGCAGCTCCTCTGCTCCCTCCTGCCCGCTGTGTGCGGAGGGAAGCGGCTGCCTGAACTTCCCACTTCCCTTCCTTCCACTTCCACCTCCCTTCCAAAAACCAACCCCATTTCCCAACACACACTGCGAGGAAGCTGCAGAGACCCGAAAGAGTGAGCAATGGTGGGAGCAGCTGACTGGAGCTGCTCTCCTGTGGGCATGTTCTGCTACCTTGCCCCTCAGCTGGTCGTTCTCCTCCTTGCAGGCTGAGAACTGCTTCTTCCAGTGCTCGATGCTGGCCGCCGACTCCTGCAGCGCTGTGGACAACCGCGCGTTGCTCTCCCGCAGCGACTGCAGCTCCGTCTCCCACTTCTTCACATTGGATGAACTGAGAAAAAACAGGACACCGTGAGGTGGTTTCACCTTGTATTCCTGTGAGCTGTTATGCTTTACTTGTCTGCAAACTCCCCCGCCGCGGTGTGTTCACCATTAATTTGTTGCAATAAGAGGAAGAGCACTCAGATGTGTGTAATTGCCTTTAGCCATTAGATGCCTACAGAGAACAAAAGCCTTAATTTGACTGTCTCTGTCAAAACAAAGGGATCTGCCATTTCCAGCAGCAGTGGCCTGCATCTGGAACAAAAGCCCTGCTGTCAGAGCAGGGTCCAGCTGCCCATTTGCAGCCGGGGGTCTCACCTGGCAGCGCATGGTCCCTGTCACCTCCTGAGCTGTGTGGCTGCAGCACCTGGGGCTGGGCACCTGGCACCCCTGCAACACAGCCACTCTGCACATCTGCAGATGGCACAGCAATTCCAAATGGAAGATTTCAGGGGGTTGACACCATCTATATTTGAATTTATTTTAATGCTGAGTCTTAACTATAAAAGTGTTACATAATGCTGCAGAATTAAACTACTCATTCCCCAAAGCTTCGAGCTGCAGCACAGAGCACAAGATTAGAGGGTGAACGGGAGGAAGGCTTTGAAACTCCCTGTGTGCAACTTGCTGCCTGCCTGTGGAGGTGTCTTCAGCAAGAGGAACGAGCTAACATTACTGTTTGAAACAGGTTAAGCTATTGAAATGTCAATAAAGAGAGATGTTGTATTTCAAACATAATATATGCAACCTTGGAATTGCTCACTGGATAACGCTGCTTACAGTGATGCTTTGTTTTTTAAATACCTTTTTAAGAGTAGCTTGATCTTGTTAGATTTTCTTTCCATTCACAGATACACATTCACATGCAAGAGGCAGACAAGGCAAGATCCCAATAGAGAATTATTCTATTTTAATGTTGTAGCTTTGCATATTGCAATGCCTGTATTTTCACTACAGCTGCAAATTACTATTCTCAGCATTTTCAAATTATTTATCAAAGCAAATAGCAAAAAATGTGATTTCAAGGGGCTCTGTCCACAATTTAGAAATATCCCCTAAGACTTCCAAGCACTCTGATGAAATTATAGTTCTCACTTCAACTTTTTATGGTCGAGTTCATTCCCTTTCATAATTTTAAATATCCATATCTATTTTCATCAAAGTAAGTGTAGCAAACTCAAAGAGGAAGAAAGATTGGCTTCACATGTTATCAGCAGCAATTGCTCCCCTATGGCTTTAACGTTATTTCTGCACTTCTAAAACTTCATGAAAGGAGATGGTTATAACAGTTGGCATCAGCAGAATAAAAGAGAGCTTATTTCCTCACAAACTACATCAGGAATAAATGAAATGGGAAATATTCCTCAACTGGATACCAGGAGGTACTTGCTAAAATCTGTTCATTCATCCATTCTGCAGCACCATTTAAAATTAATTACAATCTGAATAATTTCTGTTAATATCATTATCCATCAGATAATTACAGCACACTTTTCCAGTGCAATTTAGGTTCTACAGGAACTTCACCTTTGGGCTAGAGCAATTTTTAATTTATCATTCTCAGATTTGAGATGTGCCTCAGCAGAGCCACCATGTGATGCCTTCTCGTCGTCTGTGCCATTCACACTTGAAGCTCGAGTGGAAGATGGTGTTTCACGTCCAGACTCCTGCAGCACAACACACAAACGAACACTGGGTGTCTCCTGCATCTCCTGCAAGACCACAACACCAATTTCTTTGTAATCTTGATCCCACACCACTTGGCTGAGACCTCGGCTCTCCTGGCAGAGCAGTGGTAACACACACATACCCTTTTCATCTTGGCTGCAATGCTGGTCTGTTTAAAAAGAATGAAAAAATTACAATGATACACAAATGGAAGTTTAAAGCGTTCAAAACTTTAAAAAAGTTTTTTTCCCTGATATGGCTTGTGTTTTCTAAAAGTTGTTTGGTTTTTTTTAAGATAATGAAACAATGCAACACACAAAGTACAAAGAAACAAACAAACAAAAATAATACTGCTCCTCCAAAGACATACTATTCACACACTGCTTGGCACTGACCTCAACAGAGAACAAACAAGGTGAACTACAAAGACCATGACCAAAGGCTTTACAAAATGAGTATCCAAAGTCAGCCACTCAGATTGATATTTGTGGGCCCCACAAACAGGGGTGGTTGCAAGGCTGAAACCATTCAGCAGCTTTTTCTGCTCATTCGTCTGAATTCCTCTCTGATCAAAACCTAACTTTCCCCCAAACATTAGCCCAGGCCAGGAACACCTGCTGAGCAGGGTCCACTCTTACCTAAAGCACTGCACACAAAAATACAGCCAACCACTAGAGAGACTGGGACAACACTCAGTTTCTCTGGTTTTTAGGACAGGCAGACCTCGCTGGACGCGGAGGCAGTGGCTGGCAGCAGGTGTGCTGCCTCGGAGAGTTACTGTGCAGATATCCAAACACAGGCTTCTTCAACCCCCTGCACCCTGCCCCTGCTCCCACACCACTGCTGCCCACTGCCAAGGGAGCCCTGCACACAAAGCCAGGAAAAGCAAAGCCCACAGAAGTGGGTTGGACAGATGACAAAAAGAAGGATATCGATGAATCTCATTTAGTGTCTGCTGAAGCGCTACACTGACTTACTTCCCAGTGACTCAAACTGTGTTTAACAGCACAAATCAAAGGATGTATAGCTTCCCCTGTTATTAAAAAAGTTGTAACAGCTCAAGGACTGCTGAAAAAAATTAGATTGAAATGAAAGTAAAGGGCATGGAGGGATGAAAAATATTCCTCTGACAATGCTAATGTCCAGCAACTGACAATTACCTTCAGCAATCTCAATTTTATATACTTTAAGCTGGCTGCCAGAAGCTGGCACAGTCCATTTGAAAATTTAACTTTAAATTATTTATCCTGTATGTGTACAGGTATTAAAACTAAATTACAAACCTGTGAATGATTGCTTGAGGTCTCAATTTTCTCTTGAGATCTGTCTCTTGCAAGTTTGGCAGCTTCTTTTACTTCTTGGAACTTCTCTGCAAACTAGAAAAAGCATGAAAGATATTTATTAACATGATTTATCATCTGTTGAACCATTAAGATTGCTATCTTCATATGGTATAGATGTCCAAAAGCAAACAACTAGTTTTAATAATTTAAAATTTTTGGCAGGAAAAAACATCTTAATTCTTTGGCAGGATGGTTCTTCCAAAAGAAACTAGTATGTTTCTAAAAGAGGGACATTTCTATAACTCTGGCCAACCACAGTAAAAGCCCATGGGGGAAAAGGAACATTTGGTGTCTCCTGGTTTGATTTGGTTCTGTTTCCTCCTCCTTCTATCCTGTTGACAGTGTATTAAAGAAAAAAAATACTAAAGACATATGTTTAGATAAAAATATTATCAATGTCTTCTATTCCCAACAGCAAGTGAATTCAATTAAAGAATGCAAATAAGTTCATCTGCAGGAAGTAAGCAAGGGATTATCAAGACATAGGAAAAAGGAGAAGGCAGATCTCAATATATGATGAAGTCTTATGAAAACACAACTTTTCTGCTCTAATTTTCTTATTACTTTCAAAAATAAAGGTAGAAGACTTCTATAAAGATAAAGGCTTGAATGCTTCCTGTAAAAGCGCTATATCAGACTGGGGGAGGTGAGAGGAAGGAAAGATAAAGATAACAATCCCAACCTCTATGAGTTGCTGTAGGACATCTGCTCCAAAGTCAGCCTGGCATTTTTGAAATACAAATATTATCACAGCAAGTCAGGGTTTCAGGGCTTCAAACACTTTCAATAACATTTAAAATTTTAAAAGGAGGATTATAAAGATGGGGGGAAATGGTATAACACATGATTTGCTTTTAAAATTATGATGTCTCCACTATAAGAATAGGTAACTTTATCTTTCAGCTAAAACTGCTTGGTCTTGCTTGCCTGTGTTTTGAGAAACTTAAAATGCTAGAAAGGCAAGACATTTTAAAAGTAAAAATATAAACAGATGTATTATTGCACAGTTTATGACTAAAGGATTGCCATTATAGCCTTGGATAATTCAGAACACTTACGAAAAAACTGTAAATGAAAGCATGAAAAAAACATCCAATTTTACAGTTGAAGAATAAAAAGAAACATTATTCACTTAGTAATCTTGCCTTCTAACTTTAGATTTACAGCAGGTATTTAGCATGCTCTCTCAGTAAAATGCTGGGACTGTAGAGACCGATTAAATAAATCTCCATTTGGTCTAAAAGAAATCCAGATTTACACATGGAGGAAATGGTAATTTCCAACAAACACACACACACACACACATCATGGTTAATCCCACATTCCAAAGGGTGAGTGACTCTCTGGGTGCAGCCTGTGATGTGTGGTGATGCTGGTGAGCGAGGATGGAGCTCTGGGGTCCAGCTGTTCCCTTTGCCACAGCTGACGTTGCCCTTGGATGGCAGCAGCTGCCATCTGATGGCATTGCAGTCTCTGCACACACAAATGACTTGATTACCTCTCTAGCACTCCACAGATCGTTAAGAACAACCACATTACATTTGTGCCTTTAGTGATTTAACTCTAACTTTACACAAAGAGTCTCTCCCGCTGTGACAGAGCAGATATAACCAGCTGATTATTTCTAAAATATTATATCAATAGTAAGTTCTACATTTGTGTTTCTTGCGGGTAGTATAAGGCTGGTTTGAGTCTGCCTTTTATAATAAATCATCCTCTTTTACGATAAATCTCTTCATCTTATGTATGGAAAATTTATGAGGGTTCTTCATGGACGATACAAAATATGAACAGACAAAAAGAATTGGAAGTGATCTATCAAATTTTATTTTGCAGCTATCTTCGTAAAGCACACAGGAGACTGCTGTGAAAAATTATGTGAGCTGGGAAGAAAAGGACATTTTTCCACATTTCCATAATAAAAAAATTGCATATGATTGAGCAACGCTAATCTTCAATACTAACCCCATAATGACCTCATTGCATAAACAATTTCAGTCATGTCTCTAGTTCGCCAACACATGTATTAAACACATTTGCATTTAGAAAGTGATTGCAGTTGTGAGAGGGGCAGTGCCAGCCCCAGCTCTGCAGCACTGCAACACCCATTGCACAGGGCAGAGCAGCAGGTTCTGGAGCCACCCAGAGCCCCAGGCTGTGGCACAGACACAGGGCCAGATCACCAGGAGAAATCAGAGCTGGTTTCTCCCTAGTAACCAACTGCTTCTGCCCCAAACACAAATAATTGACAAATAATTGGTACCACAAAATCATGCCCCACCTCCAAGGTCTAAGTTGACTTTGACCCATCAAACCATTACAACAAAGGGGGGTGCTTAATGAATGTCAAATTCCTAATGAAAAAGTGCATTCAGTAAATGAAAACTTGGTGTGTATGGTCTCAACAGGCAGTGAAAATCTAAATACCCCAAACCAACTATAAGAATTCATAATGTTTCCTCTCCTTAGCTCCATGCTTGCCCTGTGGCAAAGCTCCCAAAATCAGCAAAAAAACCCCAAAACAAAAGAAAAAAAACTGGAGTAGGAGAGATGCCAAGTGAATACCACCCCGACAGTCCATCGTGGGTTACAGGACGTGTCTTCTCACGCCGCAGGAAGCTGTGTGACTGAGCTGCAATATGGAGAAGATTTGCTGCTATCAACATTTGTGAAGCCTTTTGGTCAGGCAGCTGCAGCCATGAGCACTGCTCGATTAGGAGCCTTGGCCAGTGAAATTTAAGGGGGACTTGAGGATGCTACTGTGCACTGCACAAATTATTTAAAGGCTGTTCAAATCCACAGTTAGTTTGTCACCAGGAGAAATATATATATATATTCAAATAGAACTCCTTAGCATTTTATACATTAAAAAGCATGATTTTGTATGCATAAATTTTAAGCTCCTGGTCTGGCATTATATTTTATGTCTCCTACTGACAAATTGTGCCAGTATCAGATGAAACAGCTGCTCCCACCCAAAGCAGGCTCATAAATATTTCATCTCCCTCTCAGTTTGCAGCAGGCTGGGTGATGTGACAGCCCCGGGGGAGCACCGCTGTGCTGTGACCCACAGCACACACGTGCTTTTCCCGTGCTTCTCCAGGGATGAGCCCTCAGCACGGGGCAGATGGGTTCCCAACAAGACTATTTACCCCAGAAAGTGCCCAGTAATTTGCTCTATCCTAGGCAGGGCATGTCCAGCTCTGATGCCAGCTGGACCAGTGGCTGTGCTGTGTGCTGGGACAGACTCTGCCCTGAGCTCACTGCCCTGCAAGGCAGTGGCTGGCACACATAATGTGCAAGAGTGCAGAGAAATAAAGCCCAGGGCTTCCCAGGGGCCAGAGGCAGCTGCTTTATGATGTGCAAAGTCTGGCTTTACTGGGTTTCTCACCCGTATAAATCTTTGTCCCTATGCCCTTGACTACCTGCAGCTCCTCAGATGTAGCACAGCCGCCTCAAAGCACCCTGAACGACAGCAGAAATCTTCCTTAACCACTTTGTGTGCAAAGCTCAGCACCACCAGTGCAGCACCAGCCCCCTTTCCACAGCCACACACTGCCAGCATCCCCTGATTCCTGCCTCAGCTTGGCTGGAGCAGCGTTTGGACAATGCCCTGAGACCCTTGTGAGACACAGGGTGGGAGGGGAAAGGAGGGTCAGCGAGTCCTGCAGAAGGGGAAAAGGACCCTGAGTAGGACATCAACTTTAAGCCCTGGGATTTTCCCAATCAATGTGAATGGTAATTAGGTTACTGGGTCATGGAATGCAGTTTTCATTAATGGCTCATGTTTAATTTGAACTGCTTTTCCCTATAGGTATGGATTAATGCTTTAAGTTTCTCAAGAGAAGCAAAGCATCAGAATGAGGCAATGTCTTTTATTAGGCCAAGCAATGTACTTAAAAATGCAGTCATTTTCAGGCATGCTAACCTCTTCTCCTGCCTCACTATTTTCCGTTGCTTTCAACGAACATTTTTCAGCTTTATTTATTTATATTTATTTTAAGCCAGGGCTATTGATCTCTGGTTTAGGGGAGTTTTAGTGTGCCCTTCCAATTCCTGACTAAGCACTTCAATTATTTCCCGTAAAATAGGCAAGCTTTAATTTATATCTTTTATAAAAGTATAATGATATTAATATAAAATGAAACTTGATTTTATTATTCCCAATGCACTTATATAGCTGTAATCTCACTCTCAACTCTGATCTTTCTTACTAATGGCTCAATAATTAAACTGAGAAACATAGAAAATAAAGGAGTATCTTTGTCCCACTGCTTTGCATGGTGGTAATAAACCAGATTTCCTTATATTTTTCAGCTAGGTAACTGTCAAGAGTTTTGGGGTTTTTTTCCTTTTTAAAAGATGATCTCAAGCTATTTTCAGAAGTGCTCCTCTTAAACTCCCTCTCAATATTCTGACCAGAAAATGTCTTCCTGCTGATTTGGAAAGCCTTCCATGCAAGTAGAAGGTTGTATTTTGGGCAGTGGGCTCTTCAGCAGGTAATGCAGCACAAACAAATGTGAAAAATGACCTGGAAAGAAACACAGCTGGTGCTGGTGTCTCTACACCCACAGGACAGGTTATTCAGACTGGCTCTGGACTGGCCACGTGAGCACTGGCGAGCTGATACCAGCAATGCATTTCTTCTGTGCTTGATAAGGTCTGCAGAACATGGTAAAATTTCTCTGATTAGGGTGCAAGGTCCTCCAAATGTACCTCCTGCCTTACTATAGTGAACCCAGTGCCTTCTTGTATTATTTACCTGTCTTCTGAGGCAGACTCAGCACCACCTGCTCCACAGGGAACACGGTGCATGTTTAGCCCCAGCCTGCCACCGAGGCACCGTGGGGTCTCACATCACTTTGCAGAGGTGCAACTTCAATAATCCAGGACTAAAAATTATTATCCAGAGGTGCTAATTCTCCCTTTCAGTGTTCAAAGGTTGCATTATATCATGCTTATCTGTTACTCAAAACAAATTATTCCCCTAGGTCCATTTTAATCCTCCCCTATTCCCACACATCGTATTAGCTATGAACACCTCTTTGTCCCAGGAGTGAAGAATATGCCCAGGTGAAATGAGCAGTCCTGTACACCTGAGTAAGCATCATAAAACATAACCATCTCCAGCAACTCTTTTTTAAACAAGCTTTGCACATCATGCCTTTATCATCCCTGAAGGACAGATGAATGCCATGGCACTTTTATGGGCAACCCAAGGCTAAAAATAATTTAACATATGAAAAGTAAAATAACTTTTACCTTTAAGAAACACTTGCAAAAATGCAATTCTCTAGAAATTGTGAAAACTTATTAAGACAGACTTAGTAAAATAAATTCCTATAACAACTTGCTTGATAGGGAAGTCCTTCTAGTGCAGGGCTCTGCCTTGCTGCTTTAGGCACCACAAGAAACACCTTCTTCTCCTGATCCTTATTAAAGCACAGGAGAGGACAAGCAACATGAGAGGCTGTGGCATGCCCAAGGACACCCTGCTGAGGTCACTTATGAAGCCCAGTGCCAAGCAGCCAATGCTTCAGGAGTCAAGTATGTGTTAGCTAAGCTTTTTACCACATGAACAAACAATCATCTCAGCTGCTTGATAAGCACTTGTCAAGACCACTACTCCAGTGAGAGAGGAGTATTTTCAGGTGCTGGTTATTCACAACAGCAGGCTGCTCTAGCCTTACAAGCCAGCCCCTAGTCCAGGGAAGTGTTACAATCATAGCAAGCTCAGGATGAGGGGTTTGGTGCTAATGCAGAGGCAGTTTTGTCAGGCAGCCTGACATCAGCCCTCCCAGCCAGCAACACTCACTGCCACCCCCAGACAGGGGGGAGCTGCAGGGATGAGCGAGCTGCAGTGCTGAGAGGACCTGCAGGAACACCCAGGCTGGAGATGTGCTACTCTGCATTAACAAGAACAAGAGAATCACAGCAATCCAGTGTTACCTTGGTCAGCTGCTGCTCGGAGGGGAAGCCCAGCCCGAACACAGTGTTGGCTCTGCTGTCTGCCCACTGCCCGAACTTCTGTGATGTTTTAGTGAAAGTCATGTTGGGGGTGATGGTGCTGTTTATGATCACCTGGTCACAGACAGAGCAAAAAAAAAAGAATTAAAACGTACAAGTCACATCGGAAATGCATATCCTAGCAACGGTATCATCCAAAGCAATTAGCAGTCTAAATTGGGAAATTGCTGTGTTCAGAAGATTTTTTTTCCCCAAAACAAAACAGTTTTTTTCTTGTCTTAAATTTTGAGGGAGTTCTGATGCTTTGTCTTGTTTTTCAAAGTACCATCACACCCTGCAGTTGAACATGGCTGCAGGAATGTCACTGAACTCAGAAGGAGGGTCAGGAGCCACAGAACTACCCTGGCAGAAATGCAGATGCAAAATCATTTTTTTTTGCATTCAGAAGCCATGCAGCCACTGCCCCAACAGGTGCCTGTGTGAGGCCTCCAAGCAGGGCATCCACCAGTAACACCTGAACTCTGACCTGCAGGGCACAGAGATATTCCTGCATTCTTCCATTTGTCCTCAGGCCTCCACAAGCAGGATACCACAGACATATCAGAAGTTTAAAACAAAACCACACAATAAAAAACAAGACAAGGAGAAGCTGATAGCTTAACAGTGAGTTTAACTTGGGAGGGTGGTGAAGTGCATCACCAGCAATGTACATGCAGAATCAAATTTGGGTCTTGGAACAAATGTTTTGCCTCTTTACACATATTAACTTTACACATGTTAACTAATATCTGCTTCATCACCAGCCACACTGAAAGCAACAGTGGTTCTTGTAATTAAAGAGATAGCCAACAAGAGGAAGGCTGGTAGATGAAGTCTCTGAGGAACTTAGTGGAACAAATACAAAATGTAATCTTGCTAAAAGGAATGAGGTATATGTCAGTTCATTATCAAAAACATTAACTTTATTTTCAAGATACATCATTATATGAGTCTAGCGACTTCTTCCCCTGGAAATTAATTCATGTACAATGTTCTTTCTGCTAGCAGAATAAGAGCTTTCTTTAGTAATGCGTACCATCATTTCCAAAATGCAAATTATGCAGTAATTAAGCCCAATCTGTGGGACAGTTTAATTAACATGATCAGGAAGTATCCTGGCAACATCATTTACTACGTATTCCAAGCAGTTTTTTCCTAAACTATCATTTACATTTAGCAAAAAGTGTGAATTAAATTTACCAGAGAAAGATCCTTGCTTGCTTCCATCCCCTCCCTGACTTTGGACCACTGTGCTGACACTTTCATTTGCTTTCTTAAAAATTACTCAACTTACTTCCCTCTTTTTGCATCATCACTTTCAAACAAACCTTTGATTTTCTGCCATTCCACACCACTGGAAGTTTCACCAGAAGGATCAAGACAGAGGAGAGCCCATTACCCCAGAAATTGTCCTTTGCATGGGAAAGAACAGGGCAAGAAAGGGGGAGAGGTGACCCTGCAACCAGCACAGGTCAACACACTCTGTGCAGACAACACATAAACTGTGGATGCCCCATCCCTGGAGTGTTCAAGGCCAGGTGGGATGGGGCTCTGAGCAACCTGGTCTGCTGGAAGGTGTCCCTGCCCACAGCAGGGGAGTTGGAACTGGGTGATCTTTGAGGTCCCTCCCAACCCAAACCACTCCGTGATTCTCTGATCAGTTTTCAGGGTCAACACATCTTGAGTGGCCGATGCACAGGCAGGGGTATGAGCAAAGCTGACCAGATGTGTTCTCCTCCAGCTGTGCCACAGGAACAGCCAACATAAAATCTAAGTGTCATTTCAGTAACGTAAATTAAAAAAAACCCGGAGATTTTATCTAGGGGTGTGACGATACAAGGATTTCATGGTACAGAGAGTCAAAAGAACAGGAGGAAAAGCTACCACCAACCCAAAAATCAGGGTGCTTTTCAGAAACTTTAAGGAAAGTGCTATATGTATATTTCTGTTTTTTAAAAAAATCTTACGTCAGACAGATGAACCACTTACAAACATCTAGCTTCTCAAGCTACAGAATTGATTTTAAAAACTATAAAATTCCCAGAAATTTCTAGTCATAGGATGTATTACTTCAGTCCTGGTGTGCCTATCAACTTAGACATCTGGGGGGAAAAAATATAAAATGACCAGTTTAATTGAAAGGCAAAAGCTTTACTCACTGATAGTTGACCCTGAGAAGAATAAAATTCCTCCATACCTCCTACAATAACCATTGAGAAAATACAAACATATAAAAACACACACTGAAGCTATCTTTTACAACACAGTTCAGTATTATGAGATGTGATAAAAAGAATAATGAAGACTGAAAACTGTAAACCAAGGAATATCTTATTGAGCAATGAAATGCTCTACATTGGCTGAGCACCTTAGAAGTTAATTTTTTTCTATGGCCAATGGAGAATCCAAGGAAAGGTTGTGGTGAGCACACACCTCTGAGAAACTGACAGTTCATCTGTTAAATTTATAATAAGCTGCTATTAGTGAAATTGCCTGGAAGCTGTCTCTACCTTTCCCCTTAAATCCTCCTCTGTCAGTCAGGCACTTCAGAAATGCTGCATTCCTACAGAGAAGTGAAAACCTGAGCAGAAGCTTAGGAGATTAAATCAGAGCTCATGTTTCTATGAGTTCAGAGGAGACGGATGCTGCGGGTACATCGTGCTTGTTCAGCCGCTCTTCCTGCCCATCCTCACCCCATCTGCCTGTACACTCATTCCCCACAGATCTGGCCATCACTTCAGAGCAGTGACACTCCACTGGCAAGGCAACAATCACGCTGGTTGTGTTCAGGAGAAAGAAAGGGCGCTGTGGTTTCACAGAACAATGAACCCTGAGGCGTGCAGGTGTTGCTGCCAGGTAAGACAGCTGACCCCACTCCTGTGGCTGGCTCACCCTCGGCTCTGGGAGACCAGGAGGAGAGTGCTCCCTGCCACTCCTCCATCCGCTGGGCAGATGGTCTCAGCTGGGGCAGGGGGAAGCATTTGTGACCACCACAGTAGGAAAGGTCAAATAAACTGGATTTTTTATTTATTTATTTATTTATTTATTTATTTATTTATTTATTTAGTGAAAGTATAAGCCAGAATTTTCAAATTTTAAAGGTGGAAGAGAAGTAAAAGGGTGCTATTTTGCTACAGGCAGGATGGGCCCCCAGGCTCTTTTACATCCCTACCTGGAACCCAGCATGATAATTCTGTAAGAAAAGGCCACTCATCAATTCAAATGAGCCCTTATGAAATACTTTGCATTTGGTCCTCACTTGTATAATACACACAGAGTGAAATTCCAGCTGCAATAAAAATGGAATAAACTTGTGGGCTTTCATCCAGGATAATGGATTCAGAAGACAAACTACTCTCCAATCAAATACAATCAATCCCTGAAGTGGTTAAAGAGTTCTCCCTAAAGAAAATGGCAAAGAGAAGCATAATATAATAACCACCTTACAGAATAATAAACCCATTCTTCATACTCAGGTGTCCACATGTGGTTAAAAAAATCTGCCTTTGCACTCACCTACACGCAAATGTATCAGATGACAAACGTTCCTGATACACCTGCAGGAGCCAAGCAAAATCTCACACTAATTCCACCTCCTTTGGGAGAAAATCATACCTGAGAGATCTAAATTTTTATCTGAAGAGGACACAGAAGTGTGTTTGCAGCACAAGGTAGCGCTGCCTCACCCAGAAATGACTCCAGACATTTAGGAACGCACTGGGTACATTCATCAGATAAAAGAGAATGCAAATAAGCTGGTGTAGAGCAGGACATTCATAGGCTGAAACACACCCATCCTGCTGCCTTCCCACAGAGGGAAACTGCCAAATAAATCAAGAAGGAAGAGGTCACAAGACGACCTGAGTGTGTAGAAGGAGAAAAACGCATTGGCAGCTCCTGCTGCTTGTAATGTACGAGCAGAGCCCACAAAGGCAGCTGCTGCTTCTTTTAGGGGGACACTTGCGGTATTTAAAGGGCTTCACTCCGTGACACAACAGCACACTGGAGGGGAAAAGCCGATGTGGCTGCTGGAAATGGACTCTCCAAGCTGCCAAAGAGGCGAACAAGAGGCGACCAGGCCGCTGGCAGCTGGAGCTGGTTTGCCAGCTTGGCTCCCAGCCAGGCTGGGATGGGTCCCAGGACCCCAACCATGGGCCTTGGCCTGCCAGGATCACAGGAGGGAACCAGACAGGACAGTGAGCTCAGCTCCGAGGGGAGGAGAGCAGAGACTGCAGAGGGCATTTGGCAGAGCTGCTGGCACAGCCCCGAGGAGGAGGAGGAGGAGGAGGAGGAGGAGGAGGAGGATGAACACACTGAACACACCGGCAGGAATTTGCCAGGACACGCAGCCAAGGGGTGATGAGCCATGCAGCCAGCCCTGCCACCAGCTTCTCTACCTAGGAAAAGCCTGAAATAACAGCTATGAAATAGCTAATAAATGTATTGGCCAATGTATTTTCAAACTGTGTTAAATTAAATCAGAAAAGGACACCTTATTCTGGGACAAGAGTGCCAGGTTAGGAATTATTCTGGAATTTCCCCTTTAAATTCACATCACCTGTTACTCTGAAATAACCACACCTCCAGAAAAGCCTCAGGGCTCCAAGCCTTGGGATCTACTCCTTAAGACTATACTAAAATCTTCCAATTTCATTTTTACACCTCTGAATATGTGCTTCCCATTTGCAGCCCTTGTGAAATTTAATTTCCTCAACCCACCAGGCTGCTAATCTTCAGTGAAGATGTATCCCAGTCTAAAAACAGAATTGCAGAAGGAAAGAAGCTGCTAATCCTCTGGCCATAGCTATCACAGGCTCAGCAGGTTCTTCCAGCTCATCAAGTCGACATGAATCAGAAGGGCTTGTGACACAGGATGTGAAGATGAGGAGTCAGAGGTGGATTTACAGAGAAATGCTCCCTTTATCCCAAATATTCGGCAACAATTTTGTGGAATTAGCCCACAGACATTTCCATGATCTGTATTATCCTTTGCACTCTCTACCATCCTTCCTACCTCTGCTTCTAGACAGGATGTAACGTCTTCCCACCAGTATTTATGGTGATAAACTGTTCATCTCATTTCTAGTCCTAGAAAGCAGTGCACACAAACACACACACATTATTAATCGAGACAATGGTAATAAGGGGAAAAAAGGGAGTCCCTTGCTGAGACCACCAAGATGAGTAAAGCCAAGGAAGCACAAAGACACACAAAACCAAAAATAGCAGTAGCACTTGTTCCAGCTTTGCTGTATCTGCTGCACCTGACACCTACATGGCACTTTTCCTGGGACAGGCTGAGGGTATGGAACAGCCAGATTGGGAGCACTGTACATGTACAGTAAGAAGAGCATTGAGTTTCTCCACTTTGCTCTTCCTCCTGCTCCACTCCCCTGCTGGTGCCCGAGCTGAGCACAGGGGGAGGCACAGCTGGCAGGAGTCACTGCCAGACCCCTGTTCTGGTTACCCTTCATCAATCCCCACAGTGCTGCCAGCCTGGCCTGCTGCTGCTTTTCAACAATTTCTTCTCTACACAGCTAACCAGGACATCTTCTACCCATCACTGGACTCCAAAATCTTCCACAGCTACACCAGGTATTCCTGCAGGAGGTGGGGCTGGCAGAGGAACTGCAGCGGTTCCTGCAAAGGGGGAGACACCAGGACATCTCACCAGACACACAGGATTTGCTGCAACCCTTGGCATTTACCTCCCATGCTGAGCTCCTTCTGCAGAGAGGAGACTCCTTGTATGAGTAAAGCCTCTCATGTGCTGCTGCTGCTTGTTTTATAGGGAAAAGGGCCATTTCCACAGTTGCACATAGTGCTTTTTTTCTCTTAAATTGCCTTGCATCCCCAGGATAATTCCATGAATGATGAGATTCATTTTTAACCCCAAAAGCCAAAAAATAAAAATAAAAAAATCCCATACAATTCTTGTTCTCCTTCATAAAAGAGATGTAAAAATAGCTCCCCCAATAAAAAGACTAATAACTGTTTTTCCTCTGATAAAATACCTCTGTTGTAAGGCCCTCACTAAGAACATGTCTAAATGCAACAAAAGTGGGTTCATGATTGTGCGAATTCTATTAAGTAAATCTCCTGCTACACCTACTCCATTGCTCTCTTTTTCTTCCCAAGGTAATTAACATCTCTTCAGAGTTGGCTTCCCACCTCCTCCACCCAGCCTAAATCTCTAAAATCTCCTATTTTTGCTTTGACATCTGACTAGAATTTTTTTTCCTTTTAGGCACAGCACACACATCCACCCACCCACCCGATTCAAAGCACCAGCAGCTGTTTCATGAAGAAAATCTACAGCAAGGGTTTTCAAACCCTCTGGAACAAATTGTTACCCAGGAATTTCATGCAACAATTTACAAAACATATAAAGCAAGATGCTTGTGTATTATTTTCATATGAGAAATGAGATTCCCAACTTATCACGGGATGAGGGAGAAGGATACTGTGGAGACTGTGTTTTTTTCCTAGTGACTAATATTAGGGTGGGGGAGAAGGCTGCTTTGACTACAATTATAAAAAAATATAAAACTTCACATAGACATATCATATTTATGTTTTGGAAGATTTAATTAAAGCATATATATAATCTTTGTGTGCACTATAACCACATCTCTAAGTTAATTATTTAAGCACTGATAATTTTATGCATTCTTCAAGCTTATGACAACAGCCTCACTGAAGCCTGAAGGTCCCTTCTGAAAGGCAGGAATGGCACAACCCCACAGCATCATTAAAGACTCTTCTATTCTTTAACAACCTACACACCCCAGGAGTGGTCAGCAGTAGGATAGCTTAGTTCCTCTCCAAAATCTGGAAGAACTGTCTCTTGGCATGAGAATGGCCATGATGGACAGGTACATTATTTTTAGGAGGTCCAGGATGTCCAGGTTTTTTACAATGACATCACATGGTTCCAATGACCTCTCTGGCACGTTCAGCTCCTCCACATCACACTGGAGTCTGGTGATCAGAAACCTCTCTGAGTGGGCCAGTTACTGAAACACTTGTTTTGGCAGAGCTTCTCTGAGTAATTTTACAGAGGGGTTTTAAAAAGAAAAAATCTACTCAGACCAAGTTTCCCTGCTTGCTGTTAAATGGTGCAGCAAGAAATCCTAAACACGCATTTGAATCTTTTCTTTTTAGTGAGTAACAAATTTAATTTCTGGAAAGGTCTTTGCAATCTCCTGGATTCAGCTGTGTGTGGTCTTTCCAGAGCCAGTGACACATCCACACAGCACACATATGAGCAGAAAAATGAACCAGATAGGAACAAACAGTGGCAGATGTGCTTCTGCTCTTCTCTCAAGGATACAGCTGTTGACAGCACTCTGGTGTGTTTTCTCCTAAGCTTACTAACCAGTTTCTGAAGGATTTACTTCCAGAAATAATCCAGGAAATGAACAGAGAATTTTTCACTTTTCAAAGTTAATAACTTGGAAAGAGATTAATATAGAAACATTTAAGTGGTATGAGTTCTACAGCTCTAGACTTTAATTTTTTTTCTAAACCAGAACACAACCTCAGGAGATGATCATGATTTCTGGTTGATTCAATCTCAAGTGACCCCCAAATTTCCTGGCATTTACTTTGTTCCCTTTCTCAGCTTTTGACAAACTCTGTTTTTCACCTGGAGTTCTAGGTCTTTTTTTGTGCAAACATTTTAAACTTTTTCCTTCTATTCTTGGCTCATCTCCACCAGTATTACCAGTTCTGAAATTCCTATTGCAACTAAGCCCTAACCATTTTTTCTCATCCTATGAATACTCCAAGACCTGTTCACACAAGTGCACCCAATATAACCAGCTCTACCTATCTAACCCTGTCTTAGCAACTGTTGGACAATTCTCCTGCAGACACAACTCCAGGCAATGTACTATCCTCCCAGTTATTAAATCCTGCACCTCCCCTCAGCCTGAATTTCACCTTAAGCAAATAAAGGATGATGCAAGTGAGTAGTCTCATCCCTAGCTGACAGCTCTGCTTCTCCTTTCTGCTGCATTCCTCCCTCAACAAATTCCAAAGAAAATGTTCTCAAGTTATTTGAATGTTTAGAGAGAAACCAAAACTCAAGCAACTTCAATCAAGACAAGCACACCCCTAGCACAGACACTACAAATATTTTCAGACCATCAGAGACTGTTCTTTTCCTCAATTTCTTTCACTCTTCAAAGATGTCTTTGAGAGGAATACGGAGTCCTGGTCTATGGAGCAGAAGGATCCAGCACACACCTCAGTGTGCTCACCCCAGATATGATCCTCATGTTAAAATCTCCATTTCCTTTCCTATCTGAGTCTGTCCTACTCCAGCTTCCCCTAACCCCAACATTGCCATTTGTCTTTGATCCTCCACAGGGTCCCTTTGGAGCATCACACTTGGGGCACACCCCATGCAGCCCCTCCTGCCCTGCACCCCAGCCTGCCCCAGAGAAGCAGCCCCTGCCTACGAGGCACCAGCATCACCCTGATGCTGATGGAATTTTCTCACCACTGATGGCAATTTCACCTTAAGAGCTCTCCCTGAGTCATCCCAACTGATGCTAAATAATCTGGAAGATGCATCACCACAACTGTGATAACTTTAAATGAAATCAGAAAATAGCTATTAAAATTATTAATTATTTACTGCAAGTTGTTTCATGGTCTGAGTGAAAGGCAGGTTCCAGTGTAGACAGGCTGGTGGGCTTTGCCTCAGGCCAAACAGATGTTCTGCTCTCAACCTGATCATTGTACAAAACAAAGGAGAACTTCTCTACAAAAGGAGCAGCTGCACCTAGGAGAGCATTTCAATCCAGTTTCATTAGTTACAGAACAACAGGACCAAAAGGCGCCACAAAAAGCAGCTTGAGATTACTCAAGCATCTTTCACAAAGTCTTTTGTTTAGCACTGCTGGTATTGGAACATGTCTCCAGCAGATGAGCATCATTCTCCAGCAAGGCCTGGGAAATCTGAACCAGGAAAAGTACAAAACACACCTGGTGAGACTGATGAAATGTCACCAAAATAGTTCAAAGGCTTTAGTATGGATTAGCAGTGTATACACACTGATTCTATTGTTCTGTCTCAATAGTATTTATCTATCCTATTCTTATATATTCTATTGTCTGATTGGTGTGGTCCTGTGCAGAGCCATAGAGCTGAAATTGATGAGCCTTGTGGGTCCTTTCTAACACAGGATATTTTATGATTCTGTGATTATATAATGTATATAGGAAATCATAAACCCACAACTAATGGTTTTACTTAATGGTCATCTCAGTAGCATAATAGCAATGAGATGTTTATTGTAACATGCACACAAACTGTGCACACTGGAGGGCAGGACTATGCGCTAAAATTGTATTTTATACCATATTTTGTATTCCTAAAGATATAGTATAATTTTTATAGGAGGAATTAATTAGTTCCATCTGTTGACTCTGATATCATCTACAGTACTAAAAGTCATGTTGAAATTAGCACCAATAGTTCATGAAATAACACACTATGGTAAAGAGGGGATGAAGGCCATCAAATATGCTTAAATTCCTGTATTACAGTAATCAGCCAGAGCAGTATTGGAAATCTCCTTTTACAACATATGAAAGTATGGACAAGAAGGCACAAATACTGGATCAGTGAAATCAGACCTTCAGAAGTCAAAACCTGGACTCTTCTGCCCTAATGCAGTGTCACCCTTAAGCTGGATGTGTCTTCTGGGCATGGTGTTCCATGCTGCCTTTTGAGGAAAGGTCATCAGAGCGTCACATGCTGCCTTTGGAGGAAAGGTCCTTTCCATGCTGGTTCTCAGTGTCAGACATTTAAGTAATACTGAGCTCATACTTCCCCCCCATCCATGTTTTATGGCTGGCACACCTTCTGGGACCACCAAAAAATATTTCCCACCCAGCCTGGAAGAAACTGGAGGGCAAAACCAGCATGGCAGAAGAAGTTTTAGAAAAAAAAAATAAATAAATCCATTGTTGAAAAAAAAGTTTTGAGAAGATAAAATAGAAATTTTTTAAAAAAAATTTTAATCAGATTTTATTAGCAGGGACTCTGGAAACCATAGTCCTGCCAGTGCTGCAGTCTGGAAAATAATTTCCAGGGTGAGGAGTGGGACCTCTTGGCATTTGAGCAGGCAAAGGGCAGGTGGCCGGGACCCCAGCAGCACCACGCTCCTCCAGCACTCGGCATCCTGACAGGCAAGGGCCATAAATAAAACTAGGGCAGGCAAAACTAGAAATCAAAGAATCTCCCTGCCTTTGACAAAACACACAAATACCCTTACCCACACCTTTCAAAATCATAGCATTTCAGGATTTATCTATAGACATTAAAAGAAAAGCTAACACAGCACTTCGTAAGGTCACTTTTCATTTGCTTTTACATCCCTTTATCTTTGGCTACCCAAGGCTGTAAAACATCCTCTGTAGTTCCACTACAAAACTATTAAACCTGAAAAATTAGGTAGTTAAAAAATGTAGGTATTTAAGAAGAGGTAGGCATTTAAAAAAGAAAACACCCTACATCACTGCACCTAATTCACCGTGTGCGGGGTCTGGTGAGCACACACTGACACTCTGAATGCCAAGTGAGAAGCCAATATTTTGATTGTTGCTGCCACACATTATCACAAATCATACCCATGAGGTCCTAGAGGCAGAGCTAAATGCTGCCACACCAACGCAGACCCCTGGTGAGGTACACACTGCCAGAAGCCTTTTATAATTCTGTGCCAAAAATTTTGTAATATATAAATTACTTGGTAGTTTTTTTCCTGTGAAGGAGCTGCTTTTGGTTTAGTGGCTGAATTTACGTCAATGGAAGAAAAAAAAGAGAATGAAAATATTAGCCAGATGAAGGAATTTCATCTGTGCTACCATACCCTGTAATTGTTTTCCTTTGAAAGAAAAGACTCTGAAATCTAAGAGTCACCTTTTGGCAAAATACTCTAGGATATTTTTAACAGCTATGCCTTAAAATAATTCCTTTTCCATGGGCAAAGAAAAAGATCTGTTTTGAGCCTCTGAACACATCACTGGAAGAACTCAATTTCCTCTTTGTGTGCTGAGGACACCTGCCTCCAATCGTGACAAGAAGAAAAGCGTGGTCATAAAGAGGTGGGCAGCTATTAAATTAGGTAGCAATTAGTTCCCTGGTTCAGGAATCGAGAAAGCCAGGAATACATCAACTATGAGCAGATTTACATATCAGCTCTTCTTACCTCCCTAAATATCTGCTGCCACAGGCTGCTGGGGCTGTGTCCCTGCCAGCTTCATTGTCCTCTGTAAATCACACTGTCCCCTGCATAGATGCCACTTGATCAAACAGCCTCATCACACCATATAATGTACTGTATTCACTTTGGGGAACACTGGGTGAATGCTGATTGGCAAAATTTGGCCCATATTCTTATTCTTACTAATTGCAATTTACTTCATAAAGTATCATAATCAGACTCACTAATTTTGCTTTCCCAGCACAGCAATTTTTCTGGTTCTCTCTTCAATACTTTCACACACTTGTGCCCAACTTAGCTGCTGATCTCCAATACTCAAGGTAATGATCAGGTAATAAACTCTTAAATTAACTAGGAACTGTGAATGAGTGTCAGCTGACTGTTTTTTTCCTCTGAAATGCAGTCTTTATTTGTGTATCATGTATTTTCCACAACTACTCTTGCAATGCAGTCATCTTTTAAATCCTGATTTTAGTTTTTTTCTAGGCATCTGTTTAAGCATCTCTCAGAGACAACAGAGGACTGGCATCTGTGATGACTCTTGCTGCGTCACTTTTCTTTGCTGCTGCCAACTCAGTGTGTCTCACTATGCACTTTATTGCTGGCTATTAATTTTTAAGCTACCTTTATGTTCCTTATTAACAGCTCATTTCTCAAAAGAGAAAAATGATGTTGTTGCAGTTACAAGTTTTATAGAAATACAACATGAACATCTGAAAAGAGGGCAAAGGCTTGTTTCTGAGGGATTATATTTCCATCTCAAATTCCTTTCCCTCTTCTCTATACTGTTTGGATAACACGTAATTTCAGTTTATAAAAAATAAATAAACCCACCAACCAGTGTACTACCATGCATTATTCCTGAGGATGACAGGGGCTATTGGTCTGCATAATTTTCATACTGTCAAACTTCCTTTCTGCCTCCAAAAGGCAGGCCAATGTAGGTCACTTTTAATGAGGAGCCCTGTGTGTGGCTTTCCCCACACACTGCACAGCAGTTGGACACTTCCAAGTCCACATTCTCCCTGCATCATCACCATATTCTGTCTTTTGTCAACAGGGCTGACTTCTGTCCACAACACTGGGCACTTTCACATGGTGAAGTCTCTTGCCTCCTTAACTCTGAATCAGTGTGTGCCCTTGCATTTCAGTGTATCATTTCCTCCAGCATTCATTATGCTGCCATTAGCCTCTGGCTAGAAACTTCTTAAAACATGATGAAATTACTTGCTCGACAACATACAAGTTAATTGTAACGTAATTGAAAGATATACTAATCTATTCCCTTGTTTGGTCATGGTATCTTGGTTAAGATCATCCAGCATATTCTCATATGGTATCTGTGAAATCTTTTGCTATAAATTGTAAGCTCTGTCTACAGCACCTGTTTCTCTGTGAAAGACACAGGAATTAGAAGAGCTGTTGTCTCTAGCTTTGCAAACAAGAAGAATTTAAGTGGTACAAGCTGTTTTGAATCCAGGGTCTCCTCTCTGCAGTGCTTCATTCCCCAGGTATTTTAATGGGTTTGTTTTTGGGATGGGGCAATTTGAAAGAAACCTGGCACCTGCAGGTGTGTGCTCTCTCCTGGCTGGCCTGCATATTGGACTTCTGAATACTCCTCTGCAAGGGAAGAGTTAAGCTCCCTAGACTTCACTCTGCTTCCTATCTTTCCCCTACTCTCTTTCCATTCCATTTGTCTTACCACCTCCATGTGCAGCATCCAGACTCTCCTATCCCTCCCCAAGGGGTAAGGTACAGGCAGTGCTGTGCTGAACAGGGCACTCCTCTGCCAGCCAGGCTCACAAACTGAGTTACCAATATTTGCACCTTTAAACACACGGGCTCAGCAGGTGCCTTAAGCCCCACCTTGAGCCCATTGCTAAATCCTTCTGCTCCCCTCTGCCCTGCACCCCAGGCATGTGGGGCCGAGGGACAAGGAGGAGATAGGGACAGGCTGTGCCTGCTGGGAGAAGAGAGGATGGGACTGAAGGACAGGGCTCTGGACCTTTGAGGACAGCAGCAGCTGCCTGAGGAAGCCGCTCCTGCGAGGATCAGAGCCCATCAGGTCAGTGCTGCATCAGGAGGAAAGGACTCATCAGGGTGACACTGCACAGCCTGCCCTGTGCTCTGCTCACGGGCTCCAGAGCTCCAGCTCCTCCACACTCTGGCAATTCAACACTGCCCAGCGTGACATGTGCAATGCTACAAGTAAAATCAAGCTTATGCAACCAGGTGATGACCAATACACAAGGGAAGGACCCTGTATTCTTGATCACTTCAAAGTATTTTTATCATTAGTATGTAATGTCAACATAAGGTAAAAAAAAGAACCTCCAAATTAATCCAAGATCTTCATACCAGTTGGATTGAATTTAAATTTCTCTACAAGCCAATGCGAATAATATATGTTTGTCTAAATTAAACTGTTAGAGCAGCCCCTCTGCTGAGCAGACAAGGATGGAGAATTGTAAGAGTTACACATCCTTCATCCTTGCCTTCATTTTAGGGCCAAGTCCCTTAATTTACTTGAGCTTCAGCTTTTTTGTCCTTAAAGCAGACATAACTTATGCCCACAGTGATGCTGTCACATTAATCCATCCGGTATTTGCCAACACACGGAAGACTTTATTCTAATGAGATGTACAGAAAGCAGGACACCATCATCTGAAGCTGTCTATATTCTTCCTTACAGTTCTACCCAGTTTCATTTTTGCCTGGGAAAGTAGGTCAAAACACTAAACTAGAGTTGTTTGAAGGGGAAAATGCAACTTTTAACTTCTTTTGGCATAAACACCAGGTTTTTTTTCCCAATTAGCACTCAGAATGGTCAGGCAGGGTCACGGGACTCTCCAGAGGTGAGCATGAAGGTAGCATCTATTCTTGACCTGTTCCTTAATCAGCAAAGATTCAACACAAGAGGAATAATTTATGTGGCCAGCAATTGATTCTTGCTTAGGAAGCCCCAGGGGAGAATTGTAATCATGGCCAGCTCACCTTCTCCTGGGACATGTTAAAACGTGGGGGATGGAGGGTAATGTTCCTTCTGAGCAAAGCAAAGCTTGGGTGCCCAGCTTGTTCTTCACACACACTTTACAGTTCTGGGCAGGACCTCTGGCTGTGGCCATACGCTGCCCCTGCAGCTTCCCTCACTACATACAGTAATTACTTTGTTTTCATTAATTGGTCTTAATGCATGCATGCACAGCCACAGATCAAGCTGTGAGTGCAGCAGTTTTGGCTGGGAAGTCGCACTTGCCCGGGATTGTAAGGCCAGCAGCCCACCAGCAGCAGCCTCAGCACAAGCATCCATCGGGTGTGAGCAAATCGGGGGGCTCAGTGTCCCCCAGCAGGTCCCAGGGGCTGCAAACTGCAGATTCCAGGGATGGATGTACTGGCACAAACAGCATCCTGGTGAGGACACATTAATGCTGTACTGGTGTCAATGAAACATTACCATCAATTAAAGCAGGCAGTATGGCTGATTTATAAGCCAATATATAACCAAATATAGCACAGGAGATGTTTGGAAAAACAAGTATGTGAAATAGGCATGACAAATAGAAAAGCTTTATTAAGGGATGATTTCTGTGATCTCTATCTCCCAGAACAGTGATATTTTAACATCCTTATCCAAACAGGAACACAGATAAACAGGCTGTAAACTCATCCTGTTACCCTGAGGTTTGTGCTCTGACAGAAATGACCGATGATTTTTGTACATGGGCAAAATGTTTTCATTTATACCTCTGACTGGGGTCTGCTAGGGGAAAGTTGTCACCCATCAAGTGACTTTGGAGGGACTAATGAGAGGGATAAATGTAGTTTGTAATAAAAACAGTTGTCTGAGCAACCTATTCAGACTGACTGATTTGGATTCTTACAGCAAATACTTAAGCACATGCTGGTAATGCAAAACAAATTAACAAAAAAGGTTGGGGGAAGAGCCTTCATGCCTAACTTGTCACCTAAGGCTGATGAACTCCAGTGCAAAAGCTGAAGAAAAATAAGTGCTAAACTGTAAATACTTCAGCCAGGCAAAAGTGAAAATGCAGCTGGCATTTAAATTAAAAGCTATAGTCTGCATGTATCTGTCTCCTCATTCCTTTTAAAAAGAACATTTTTATCACCAAAAAGGCCTCAGCCTTATCTACCCCAATATAGGTGGCTGTTTGAGATACCATGCTACTGACTCAATCTGGACACTTAAAAGTTCTTGGCTCACTTATCATGAAGTCAAATTCATCAGAGATAAATTCAAATAAGCTGGGCAAAATCACTTTTAGGGTGCCCTGTGTTTTTCCAATTATCACTACAAGTCTCCATAGCGGACAATATAAAAAATGGAGTATTTACAGTATATTTAATGCAGCCCCTGTGTGTGTTCAGCCAGGGCTGCCAGTCCCACACCTCTCCACACAGAAACACGCTGGGTGCCTCCTACCTTGGCTCCATCCACACTGATAATCCGATAGCTGTTTCTCGTGCTGTCATAGAAGTAGGAAACAGTTACAGCCTGCTTGCTTGCGGGGACCCAGTTCTTCTTCGTGCTGGGGTCAATTTGGAAGACATGGGCTCTGGTGGTGAAGATGGGCTGTTCTCTGGAATAGGGAGGGACAGGAGAGATGGATGCATGAGTCTGCGGAAGGTGAAATGTCCCAGCAGCCCAGCTTGACCAGGCACATTGAAAGCACAAGGCAGAGAGCACCTGGCAATCCCCCAAATGAAAAGACAGAGCAGTGACACTGCCCAGCCACACTCCAGCCTTGAGTACCTTTTCTTGGCATCACTAAGTGACATTCAGCATCCTGAAGTTGCTGCCATAGCCCAGGAAACAACTGGCTTTTTTCTCCCCATGTTAAACTACCTCAGTACCCATCTATTCCTCAACATATTTATTTCCAGGAAAGGACATTCACATGCATTCCTTCTTTCTTTCCCCATCCACATATTTTCCCAGAAGCAACAAACCCCCCCAGCTGGATTTCCTCCTGCCGACATTCCCATGAACTGCTACCTACAGCCAGGGCTCCTCTGTGGGTGCACCAAGGACTCCAGTGACATACAGGCATGCTATAATTACTGAAATATTAATCTCTCTCCTCAGAATCCCACTGTTCTGTGGATGTGCATGAAAATTTCATTAGATGCAAACCATTCAATCACCCTGGGAAGTGAAGGGGGGAAAAAGAAACAGAACCAAACTCCAGTGTTCATACAGATATTGCCTTTTCAGCTCTCAGTGGGTGATGCAGCACCCCTGAAATCCCTTTCCTAAACACCAGCCTTCCTCAGATGCTTTTTCTCCTCAGGAAGACTGTGCACACAATGGAGGGGTTTTGTTTTACCTTCAGTGTGTGACCAAGCAAATCACACAGAAATGCAGAGAATATGCAGGACCAAAAGAACCAACTGTGATACATACAAACTCATCGAGGTTAAAGATCAGAATGAAGCCTTTCTTTAATGCCATAAAGCTGCATTCACCACCAAGCACACCTTTAATCCAAGTTTAGCAGTAGAAGTGAACTGCAAAGCAAGCTCTACTGAGTAATGTGCATTTTCATGCTTTTGATTTTTAAAAGTGACACTATATAATGTTTTATATTAAGTGTACCACTCAAGATATTCTTGTCCCATACAAAATATTACATCATGAACAGGTAATTGACAGAATTATGACAGGATCCAAAACCAGTGGTACTACAATTGAGCTACCACCCAGAAACTGAAATTAAAATCAAGGGGAGTAAATTTGCAAATATCAAACAGATGAAGTGATTTAAGAGTACAATTAGCTCAGGAAAGATGGAGTGAACTTGCAAAGCCCAGCAAGGCCTCAGGAGAGAGAAAATGAAAGAGTGGTTTTCTCCTTGCAAGACTTACACTTCTACACTTTTCCAGGGGCTAGCAGGTTTCTGGACAGACAGCTGTGCTGAACCATGTAAAATACTTACTCAAAATAAATTGAAATGACAATGGGACTGTCATATTACAGCTGTCAAAGAGTAGCATTTGCTTCAGTTCTCCTTTATCAGTAACTTGCTGAACCCAGCTCTCATTTCATGCCAATATCGATGCCATCCTCAGCTGGGTGGAAAGAAGGGCCAGGCATCCTTAACATTTTAAATACTTTCCTCATCCATTACACAGGATTAACACTGTATCACCTACAGAGGTCATGGAGTTTGTCTGCAATAACAAATTCAGGGAGGGGAAGTTCCCACCAAGCTGTGTACTCTTTTAAGAAATGTACATTCCCTGAATGAAAAATAATTTTGAAATTTTTTTTGCCTTTAACCTAGTTGTATATTTTCAGTTGACTCTACTAAAAACAGGGTAACATGTCCTAAATATTGCAATCTAAATGTTAGGAATTTTCCTCCATGCAAACCTATTCCACAAACAACTTTAATTCTGTTACATTATCTTTACACCAGAAAACACTGTTAAAACTATGCCTGGCTGCTGTGCAGCAGGGGCAGTAAGCATATAAAGTAAATCTGGAGATAATAAAGGTAGAATGAAGCCAAAGGCCCACAACTATCCATCTCCATTTGTTCAGGAATCTTGAAGCTGCTACTGTTGAAACAGGAGGTGTACACATCCATCCAAGTAGATAAATCAATGGATAGTGAAGCTCTGGGCTGCAAATATCCATCTATCCATTCATTCTTTTATTAAGGAGTAAAGGCAAAATCTCTGTTTCTAATCCTATGATTATCAACAACAAAAAAGTCCACCTGCATTTTGTCTTTCTGTGTCACAGTGATAGCATGCTAGTTGCTAAATTATTAAAAATACGAAAATGCAATGTGTAAACTTAAACATCAATGTGAAATGAAATTAAATGAAATCATTTGAGGTAGCTGATTTGTTGACCTTTAGCTGGGACTCAGATTTGGAAGGGCCAGTTGGATGCTCCATGTGCCTCTGCCCTTCCTGCCAGAGCTGGCTCTGCAGGTCAGCAAAGCCCCCAGACTGATTTCTGACTGAAGAAGAGGAAGCATCCCCGGAACACAACCTCCTGGATTTCCTGGCGTTGCCTAATAACAATTCAGAACAGAAGATGCATTTCTGTGTCTGTGTGTGCCCTGCTGCAGTTCTGTGCTCAGCTCTTGCCCCAGAGAGCCCAGGATTCAGCCCTTTCCCACAGGACGGCAAAGCCAGCTGCCCTGACGAGCTCCAGAGCTCTACACTGGGAAAACCTGCACTGCATCCCCAACTCCTCTGACCACCCAAGCACACACTGGCAACTGTGTGAAACTGTGGCACTCAATTTTCAAGTGAAACACTAAATTAGGTACTTTTAAAACCCTTCACCATGACACTACAAACTGAGAACGATTATTCTGTCTTACTCACTTGTAACTTTTCCAGGCTCAAGAAAGCACTTTACTGGTAGAAAAATGACTTCATTTCCCAGGGTTCCTTTCCTTTCCATTTTAGCAGAGATTTATGATTTATCAGCTTTTATGATGAAACAACAGCAATGCTAAGTTGAAACTCTGGCAGCACTTTCTGCATGGTTTGAGCCCTGTGAGCTGGTTGCTCCGTGAGGCTGCCAGTTTGCCCGGGGAGGCTGGAGCAGCAGCACTGCCAGCCGGGCTTGGACCCACACATGGAGGCAAAGAGAATTTATGAATATTTAAAATCTCATTAATTTTAACCAAAGTCGTTAATGATTGATTAAATACTCTTTTAAAAACTCCAACTGTTTAAAAATCAATTTGACAGTAACATCCACGGCTCGGAATAAAGCTGCTTGAAAAGTCGAACATGAAAAGTAGAAAATCACACCTAATCATTCTTTATTGGTAATACAATTTAAGACAGAAAATGCTTTTACAATTAAATATGGCAAGCATGTTTTAGAAATATAATTGCCATTTTCCAGTCATGGTTTTACACATTGCAGTCAACCTTTAATTTCTGTCCTTGCTTCATATAAGTGAAATCTCAAGTAAAAAAACAACCACCCTCCTTTAATGTCATTAACCTTTTCTGAAGAATTTAAAACGCAAACCACGAGATTCTAGAGCTAACTAAGTGCTCCACAGCTGTGTGAGAGACAGTATCACTTTCTGGTTAAGATACAACCATGCCAAATTTTACAAGTGTGTGACTAGCTGCAAGCCATGTGTTTTGTATTACTCTTCCTAATCAACGGGAATGAGCTCTCACTTAGGAAAAGTTCAAATTATTTAATTCAAATTTCCTTGTTTATCACTTGAATCATGAGCACAACCAGTGATTTAAATCACTTCAGCTGTAAAGAGTCCTTGCTGAGTGGCAGCCAGCATCCTCCAGGCTGTGGGATGCTGGTGGCCGATGGAGCTGTGACACGGCGAGCTCCGGCTGGGCAGCACCGGGACAGCCACGGATCCAGGATCCACCTGTGGGGCCATGTGGAGCCAGCTCCCAACCAGGCACTGGTGAGTGAACACTCTGTACTGCAGCAATCCTTTTTGCTAGTAAATAAAACATGGTGACCCACAGGGGTGCCTGCGGGATCAGCACCCAGACACGTTTAAACACACGGAGTGCCCAGTGCACATCAGGTGGATGCACTGACCACGAAGTCATGGGGACAAAATAATTTTTGTAGGATCTGGAACATCAAGTATATTTGTGACAGGAGATCTGGTATTCCACTGGAGGCAAAACCACTAATTACACATTTTTTTAAAACTTTCACTAGCAGATCACTTAAAATTCCTGGGATAAGGATTCCTAGTTTACAGCACAGGATTATTTGTGCTCTCCCCACCCTGACTGTAGACAACTTTGCATTAACTGTCTAATTTACCAATTGAAGTAAAAATATTTTTAAAAGCACATGTCTTCATATATCTGCCATTTGGTGGAGGATGCACATGCCTGCAGACATCAGCGCAGAGATTTTGGAACATGGTGCCTCCTGCTACAGCCCAGCATCATGCACACATTGAGTTTATAATACCTGACAGTGCCAGCAGATCTGCAGTGATTTGCTGTAACAAGTATTAGATAATGAGGATCTCTCAAGAAAGAAGAGTAGATGCAAGTGCAAAATCCTGCTTTGTGACATATCCCCCATCACTGGTCACGATACGAAAAACTCTATTTGTTAAACACAACATGATAAAATTGGTGCCAACAGTTATTTGGATTGAACATTGCTACTGCTGCCTGTGCAGTAAATGAAATGTGCAATGAAAAGAATTAATCCTCTATGTACATAAAAAGTAGTTTGGTGTACCATTGGTATTTATTTAGATCATGGATGGAAATTTTTCTCCTATTTGAAATACTCATCTTGATGAAAGTCCAGGCAAGTTATGATGCCTAAAAATTACCTGCAAAAATAGTTTACCTACTTGTTACTCTACTCACTTGTATATATATGCACATTTCAAACTTTGAAAAACAATCAACTCTTCTCCCTGGAACACCAAAACTGAAGTAAAGGTAGGCCTGTGATGAAGACACAATTGCTGTGGGGTGAAGTTGCAGTTCATGGTGTCACACACAGCAATTAGCACAGTGGTTGCAGTTTATATGCAATATTAGTCTTTGCTCCAAGCAAAAATTAGAGTTCATTATCCTCCAACCTGTTACCTCTATGCATTCAACACTTGTGCCATCTTGGATCAAATCTTTTCAGAAGAAGAGAGAGCCACACAAATTAGTTTCCTGATGATGACTGAGGATGAAGTTAAAGGACCCCTTCTGACCTCACTGCACACACTCCAGTCAAGTTCATCCCTCTGTGCTACAAACCCAGCAGATTCAGCTGTCCCAGCCCAGTGCCTGAGACAGTGTCACCTCAACACCCATTGCTGCCCAGCTCATGGCTGGGGTCACAGCACAGGCAATATGCAGAGCTGGGGAGAGGCAGACACGAAATCTGTGCATTTTTGGATGTGGTAGCAGCAAACTGGCACTACAAGAGCAGGCAGTTTATTCCCTTCCCAAATTGCCATATGCTAATTCATCCAGGTCACTCAGATCCCATCAGTTGCCACAGGCAGGTTCTGGTGCTGGCTGCCAATGCACACATCCAGTGGAGCAAATGAGAGCCTGTTTCAACTTGCAAGGGTGCAAAACTCAGCATGAGGAGAGCAGGTGGGTAATAGCTCCATTTTACACCTGAGGAAACAGCCATGGAGAGCGAGATGGCATCCCAGGATAACAGAGCCACTAGCAAGCCTGGAAATAAAATTCATCACCTCATTTCCTCTCTGCAGCTCTGCTATCACTATCATTGCAGGGCAGTTTTATACCACATCTACCCAGGAAAGTTTTTGACTATGTGAATTCAAAAGGCTAAATCAACAGCTGAATATTCACCACTCAACAAAAAAGAATTAATAGTCTGTACAGAGCAGAGAGAAGCTCTCAGTGCATTTGACAGCTGCTCCTCCACACTGTGGAGGAAGGTGGGATGGGGTTCCTGCAAAGCACTGCCTGCAGCTCCCATTGGTCCTGCACTGCAAACAACCCTTCCTCCTCACACTTGTTTCCACAGCAAAAATCACTTGTAAGGATGGAGACATAACCCTGAGCAATACAGGGCTGAGAGAGAGGGAGGATTTACTATCAGTTGTAAATGGGGATGGGAGAACTGGCCTAGAGTGATGAGCTGGGCTAGCAGGGCGCAATTGCACCCGGGTTTTGCTGCTCTTTATTCTCTGCAAAAAAATAAAAGCATGCTGGCACCTCTGAAAGTGCCATTGTCAGTACTCAGTGGTCAAAGCCTGTGCTCCCAGGAGGCATTCCCTTCCAAAAGGGTGGAAGGTACAGGGAATGACTTCTGGAAAACCCAGGCTCTTGGGACAAAAATTACACTGCCCCTAAAAGAGAGAGAACTAGAAACAAACAGCTATGTTAGAAATAAAATTTACTTTAAGTCCTTCTTTTCACTCTAGAAATTCCTATTTTACAGGCAGACCAAGATCCTCACGATGTGGTTGAAGTGCTGAATCTGGCAGCAGTGTTAATCAAGAGCAAGGTCATGCAACTCGTTCAAATATCCAGCCATGATTCTCTAGTGCCCACTTGATATTAGATTTTATATCAACTCACCTGCAGAAATATATGAAATATGTGCAAAAAAATCCATCTTTTTAGCTCTCTTCATTTACAGGCATTATTATTTCAACAGAATATAATTAGCAAAAGTACTTCTTGCATTTTTTGGGAACATAATAGTTCCAGTTACTTAGAAAAAAAATTAGAATAAAACTAGCTAGCTAAGGAATTGTCTGTTAAAAGCACAGACATCAATTAAACTCGTTGATTTGAGGCTCAGTAAATCCAAAAGAATGGATCTTCAGGACAAAAGCTCTCAGTATGAATATCACTGTAACATCTGTGAGGTCTCACAACACCACTGCGCCTTTATGAAGCCAAATATCCAAATTAAAAGGCTTAACTTTGGCACTGAGAAAGATCACACTTTATTTTGGGACCATCTCCAGAGGTCTATTAACCTTTCAAGACACTGTGAATAAACACTCATACACAAGCGACAAAAACTAAGAGGACCCTGAACTATTCCTCCATAGGTAAGGTTACTTATTGGAGAAAAACAAGCTGAGGCACACGTGTGTGAAACTGGTTGTGTAACTGAGTCCTTTTCTGAGGAGACATTTAAAGGGGATCCATAAATCTGCACTTCAGTAATGTTACCACAGCCTCCCGTTTGCAAAGGCGTGAATTCAAACTCTGAAAATTGGGAAAAATACTTGTACTCTGTGTACACCCAGCACCTCTCCCACCCTCGTGACAAACGAAGCTGGATCAGCACGTGAACAGCCCCCAAAGTCATCCTATCGCTCTGGATTGGTTAAAAATTACATCCTCTGTATTGACCCCAGCTCCAGGGGAGTTAATGCTTTCTGCACAGCCTCCGCTGTGGCACAATGTTTGCATTGTAACATTTCAGGGAGAAATGCCATTGTAAATTGAAAGTGTAAACCCTGGAGTGGAGAGAGCGGCTCGGTAGGAGCAGGAGCACATTCCCTCCTGGTGCCTTCCCTGCAGTCTCCATCCTGGCACAGACCAAGGGCACAGGGGGATGCCCAGCTCTGGATCATGGACATGCCTGCATGGACCAAAGTCTAGCCCACACAGCTGGCCTTGGGAAGGAATCTATTTTGCATTTATAAACAAGCAGAAAATCCCTTCAATGCAGTAGTGGAATCTTTATTACTACTTTTAATCCTTTGTAGTACTGCATGACAGAAGACTCGGGGTACTTTGAGGTTGTATAGGCTATTTCATGTCTATTTACAAAATGAAGAGACTAAATGTCTGAGGATATATGATCAAAACACATGGTACCTACAAACAGAAGACTGGAGTGAAATACCATGTGTGTGCATGTAGAACCCACTGACACCACCAGGGCAGCATCTTTATGACTTTTCTCCTCCCATGCTATAGGAATTTGCATGGCTGATGAGGATATCTTCACACAAAGCAATCTGAAAAGCTGATTTCAATCAGTGGCGTAATCAAAGCCTCAGTATTGCAAAATAATATGATTAAACACTCCATTATTTCAAACGCCACAGCACTAAGCAGATCCTTGGAGGGGAGTGCTTTTGTGCACTAATCCATGCATGTAATTATCGATATGCTTTCCCATGCCCTATTCAAATGCTCTCCCCTGAGGCTTTTCTTCCACTTACACTAGGGGAGGGAAAAAAAAAAAAAAAAAAAAGCCAATCAGTTCAATTTAAAGAACAAGTTGTATAACTCTTTTTGATCTACTGCCTGAAGGATCAAGTAAGAAATTCTACCAGCTGTAACCTCAGAAGCAAACGATAGGGCTCCGCTTGTGGCGGTGGCCAGCTCCACGTGCCAGCAGCACGGGCAGGACACAGCTGTGCCCTGTGCTGGGACACACTGCCACAGCACCTGGGGTGACAACACCCTCAGCCCTGAGCACTCCACGAGACTGCAAGGGAAAGGCTACCAACAGATGCTTTCATACAAGGCTGCATGTCTTTAATGAAACTGAGGGATGGAAAAATGAAAAGCAATTAAAGGATAAGCGATTTGCTCTGTAAGAGATTAGAAAGATGCAAAGCAATGCCCACACTGGGTTTTCAGCACGTGTATTGACTTGTCTCTGCTGAGAGCACCACCAGGCTGGCAACAGCACTGCCATGTTTAAATGGATTTCATCCTACCACCCTCCTTCTGGATCCAGAAGACAAAAATCACCAAATGTGGTCAAAAGGAAGAAAGGCAGTGAATTAAAAACAGGAAAGAGAGGTTCCAGTGGAAGCACAGCCCCTGTGCTCACAGCCAGGGTCCCCACAGCTGCAGCTGGGCAAGGGCAAGGTGCTGGGCACAAAGAGGAATGGCTAAAGCCAGCCTCAGTCCCCACTCAATGCAGTTTATATTAGACAGTGGAAAAGAAGCAGATTCCTGTTTGCTGGTGATTTTAATAGACTAATAGAATCAACAGGCAGAGTGCCTTGGTTGCTGCTTGCACGCAGGCAGCAGCTCTCAGGGACTGGGGGACACGGATCCTGGCACCTGCGTATTTCCTAGTAGCCAATAAGATAACAGAATGACACATTTCTTCTGCCTCAAGTTAAAAATACAAAGGAAATTTCAAACATTTAGAAGCTAACTTTATTCACTTTGATCTTTAAAAATATAACACCATCTGTAGCCGTCAGATTTACAGTACAGATCTCAGATATGTACATTATTTGTTGGTATAAAAAGCTGTCAGCAGCCCCAGTGCAAAAGTGAGGATCCTCTGACAGTCTCCTGAGTTTCAGAGAGAACTACTAACCTGAAAAACTTAACCAACAGGTTATTCATGAGCAACAAAACAAAAAAAGAAACACCACTTCCCTTGCCACTAAACCCCACAAAACTAAATCCCTACAACCTGCTAGCACTGCAAAGTGTACATATTTGCAGGTAATATTGGGGGAAACGTATCCCAAAACTTCCTGAACCTCAAAAGCCACCTATTTGTGATCCCCATAGACCTGTTCCCTTGGCACTTCTGATTCCTGCATGTCAGTGGTTCCAACACTGTGAGTTACGTACAGGTTATACAAAGTGTGGGGTATGGAAGGATTTAGTTTCAACTATCAGCATTTTTCAAGCTATGCAGGTTCCACAACTACAGCTAAAAGCAAATATGCCAAAAAAATTACATTTTCCTGTCAGCAGAGTCTCAAAAATTAGTGTGGGCTGGCTGAAAATTTGTAGAATAAACAAAACACAACACACATGCCTTTTATAAACTTATTATGCAAGATGAGTTTGGGTAATATGCAAAACCAAGTAAAACATTCAAATTATTTTCTGGATATGCATTAGCTATTTCAAATCTAACCCCAATTTTAAGGAGGTGCCAGTCCTGAGGGGCCAGGCTAGGACACAGGCCAGGGGAAAGATTGGCAGGAGCAGTGAAAAGTCAGAACCCTTATAATGTCAGACCATTAACAGCTTTAAAACCAAAAGGCCTTGACCTTTTAAAAAATATATTCACTCTGCTAAAGAACTCTCTCCTTGTTTTCCTTAAGTCAAATAAGAAACTTTGGAAATACATTCTTACCTGTATGCTGCTAACAATGACTTTCTTCACATTTGTAGTATTTAGCTTTTTGTGTCTTGGAAATTAATAAAATAGGAGAGGACATAATTTTTCTTTTTGCCTGTGATACACTCTGTCCTGCTGGTATTTCTTGATTGAAAGACTGCACATAAATCTGGCTTTGCTTTAAGAAATTAAGGTCTACTAGACATTAAAAAATCCAATTAGTACTACAAAAATTAAGGCAGACCATTTCCTCAGTCTCATTTACACTACTACAGACTTTTTTCCTTTCTGTCAAGGGTGAAGGACACAGCTGAATGATGGGATTTTTTCCATCTCATTTATATATTGATGTAATAAGGGCAGACAGGTAGGCCTATGCAAGTGCTGATTCTGTCAGCAGCCCAAGTTGCCAGGACTGTGAATATTGTCACTTATAGATTGATAAATGGACTACATGGACTAATTGTATTGCAGCGTCTCTGGACAGATGGCAGATCTTACAGCCATATGGTGATTATTTCCACCGAGCTGAAAGTATATTAACACTTACCAAATGTTTAAAACGAGGAGATGATCTAAAATAATTTTTCTGTGAACAAAGACAAGACCAATGGGCTCGGCTGGGCGGGCACGCTGGGGCTGGGCTCTCTCCCAGGATTCCGGCTCGGCGCAGGCTCCAGGGCCCGCGGGGATCGCGGTTATTGATGGAGCCGGCTGCGTGCTGGGCCCTCAGCTGGAGCTCAGGGCTTTGTGAGCACAGGGCACAGCCTGCCTCGTTTCAGCTCTTCTGCATGGCCCCTGCTTCGTGCCACTCTCTGCTGGCTGCCCTAGGAGCTGGCGGCACTGAGACTGGCACTGCCTTTTCCTCGTATTTCTCATTCCTTCTCTTCTCCTCTCTCTGGTTGAAAAGATGCTGAAGTTATTGTCCTACTTTTAAAGGTAGCTGTATACCCAACCCTTCCTGCTGGAAATCCAGTGGAGGACTGCCCAAAGCCTGAACACAGGATCTCTGGAGTAGGACTGACTCAGCACTTTGCACCTGCAGCCCAAAAAGCCAACCATATTCTGGGCTACATCCCAAGAACAGGTCAAGGGAGGTGATTCTCCCCCTCTGACCTGCTCTCGTGAGACCCACCTGGATTACTGCATCCAGGTCTGTGTCCCCCAGCGTAAGAAGGACACAAAGCTGCTGGAGTGAGTCCAGAGGAGGACACACAGATGATTAGAGGGATGGAGCACCTCTCATCTAGAGACAGGCTGGGAGAGTTGGATTTTCAGCCTTCCAGTGCCTAAAGGGGCTACAGGAGAGCTAGAGAAGGATTTTTTACAAGGACATGTAGTGAAAGAACAAGGGGGAACAGCTTTAAACTGAAAGAGGCCAAGTTTAGATTAGATAGGAAAAAAATTATTCCCTGTGAGGTTGGTGAGGCATTGGCACAGATTGCCCAGAGAGGTTGTGGCTGCTCCATCCCTGAAAGTGCTCAAGGCTAGGTTGGATGAAGCTTTGAGAAACCTTGTCTAGTGGAACTTGTCCCTGCCCATGACAGAGAGGTTAGAACTAAATGCTTTTTAGAGTGCCTTCCAACCTAAACCATTCCATGACTATACATGCACTAAATGCATTTTGCTACCTCCGCGCCTCCTCCCAAAACAGAAATCAGCTGGGAGGGGACAGAACTACGCCCCAGCAATCCTGTGAAACAGATCAAACCAGCTGAACAGTGACCAGAGGCTCACCCTGCTCACTGCCAAGGCTGTAACCATTGCAGAGCTCTGCAGCGAGCGCGTGGCTCCGCGCTCCCCAACCGCGCGTGGAGCACACCCGGCTGACACAGCCCGTCCTGAGATTGACACAGCACCCAATTCACCCTCCAGAACAACGGCAGAACACACACAGGAGACCTGCTCCTCTTCTGCTCTGAGTTACTGCTCAGTTATACCAAACAAATGTGTGCAAAATCAGCTCAAACTCTCCACAGAAGTTTATGCTAGAATAATAAACCCATATCACACAAGTTAAATGATTTTTTTGCTTCACTTTCAGAAAAAAATTCTGAACATTTGTTTGTTTTAAAATAGGATTGAAAATAATGTTTTGTGTTGTGCAGTAATTTGTTTTGCATGCACTTTCATGATAGGAAAGTCCTTGCTAGTGGAAATAACCACCTCCCTTGCTGGGGGTGAAAAAAGTTCAAGTATCAGTTTTCCCTATTTGCCGTAAGTAAAATAACAGCAAGTCAAGAGCTGGAAACTGCACTCTTCGTAGTCTCTGTGATCTAAAATTAATGCCTGGTGTTGGTATGCAGAATGGATCAAGTACTTGCTCAGCCACTGAGGACAAGGTGCCAACTGGTGAGAAATTCTTACTATGCTTTTCACACATTCACACTTTAGCACCCAAAGTATTAAACCGATTTCACTTTTAAGGCCTCTTTTGCAGCTCTCCCTAAATACAGGTGTTTTAAGGAAGCCTTTACTACCCCTGAAAGGCAGCAAGAGAACAGATCAGTTGCCCATTTCTCCCTAGACAGCACAGACTAGCCCTGTGTTTTTCCATGTGCCTCCCAGCCAACTCTGACCCAGGTCTGGAGCTGCTGCCACCCTGGGCTCTGGCCAGGCTGTCCCCCCAGGCAGCAGCAGCAGCTCCAACATCACAACAGGGGAAGGAGAAGTGTCAAAAAGGAGATGGAAAAAGAAAAGGAAGAGGGGAAAAGTAACTTAACTCCAAGGTGCAAAGGACCACCTAACTCCTGGAAATCATCTGTTCTTTTATGGAATAACAGACATCACTGAACTGTCCCAAATCATTCCCAGCGGTTGCGTGTCTATTTTATCTTCTGGCCAATAATTCAGAGGTCATCCTTCAAAGCAGCTGATGAGCATGAACTCTTTCCAGTACAACCTCATGTCACTTGTGCTAATTTAGCAGTTATTGGGAAGGGTGTTGGAGATCACTGCAATATTACTTTGGTATTTCACAAGAGAAGCCATATAGAGTTGCACAGTATTGCTCTCCTTCCAAAGGACAAGGATGCAAATTCATAAGGCAGGGAGGAAAGACCAAGCAGAGAATGCAAAGTGGATTAGATATTTTGATTCCTTTCCAAACTCTAAGCTTAAAATATAAAAAACTTTGGCAACTTCTCCCCCATAGAATTTGAAATGCTAATTTCTAACTCAATCGAAAAGTTCTTGCAAAGATCTGAACAATACACATGCAGGATTATTTCTCTGCGGTTGAAAAATTCAGAACAGACCTTCCCTGTAGAGGGAAAAGCAAGTAACCACAGCCACAGGAGAGGTGTTTACCCCAGGCTTAGGTCCAGCTAATGAAGGAAGTTGTCCCCACAGCCCTCTCCAAAACCACAGAAAAATCTGGGGAGGAAAAACAGGGTGAGAGAGATTGCTAGGAGCATCAGGCTGCACACTACCACGTCCTTGAAAGCTGATGCATCTCCCATAATGTGCAATTTTGAAGGTTTCAGAAAACACATGCTCAGAACCTTCTGTCTGGGGAAAGTCTTGGAGGATTACACAGAAACTTTAAAGACATCATTTGTCCTTCAGAGCTCTCAAAAGACAAAGTGGAATTTCACACTGTGCACAAATACTCATTTCCCTGCTCCAAAGCACACAGGAAGGTGAAAGAGGCACAGAGGGGAAAAGTTCCCCAGATAAACATGGACACAGAAACACTTCTAGATCTGCCTGGGAGATGAGCAGCCTCCCCATCTACCCCAAATAACTCCTAAACCAACAATTTCCTCACTGGAGCGTGGGATCTGGTCCTCGCTTCACAGCTATTGTGTTTCATTGTAACTGAGATTACAGACTGAAGCTTTCAACTCCATTCCCTTGAATTTGGGTGGGTGTAGTGAAGTGACAGATCCCTGTTCTCAGTCAAGCCAGTTTCTGTTCTTCTTGAAAAGGACCATAAACCAAATTAGGTTTTTATGAATGAGCATTTTTAGAGGACACTTTAAATACAAGTTTATGAGGAATGCCTTTATAAACAACAGGCAACAGAAAATTATCTCCTGTAATGGACTATGCAAGTGACAAACAGCTGTCAAACATAAAATATAATGAAAAGAGAGAGTTCTTATTCACCTGTGTGCTGTTAACTTTTAGGCAACTACATCTCCTTTATTATTTCATAAAAGAATAAATTTGTCCCAATTGCAGCTGGAGGAGAGGGGACTGCTATGCCAGTCACCAAATTAAACATGAACTGAGTACAAAGACACTTTTATCTCCTCCTTACCCAAGGGCAACAGTTGTGCCCTTACTGTATACTCTGCCCATAAGCACTGTCCACTTTCTGTCCTGTCTGAGCAGAAAGCTCCTGGTGAATTAGGGAGGAGTATTTCAGCTTTTGGGTTTTTTTTATCAAGGGTTTGGACCCCATGAGGGTGTAAGAAATAGACTTTACTTGGAAGGGCAGTGCTTAGGTACATCCTATGTACAGACCACACAAGATACAGACCCAACACATGTAACATTAAGAGAGGAAAATAAAAAGTGAAAAAAGGGAACTGCATATATACTATGTTAAAGAGAGTGGGTGAAGTGGCTAGACCTCCTCTTTTGTATGAAGGTGGAAGGAGATTAAACTGACCACCTTGTGGCTCCCAAGCTGTGAAATCCCAGTTCCACATCAGGACATGCAACATAGCAGAAGAATAATCCACAGAGACTGACAGCTCTGGGAGAAAGTTCTGCTAATAGGGACTGACAACATCACCTTCAGGACTGGCATCACATCATCCTGCACACCAGAAACTGCTCCATCCCAAAAGGTAGGATCCTCCAAAGGCAATCATCAGCAGCACTTTTCAAGCCAAATCTGCCACTTGGAGGCATAGAACAAGTTTTAAATCTGTAATTCATGCAAACTCATCCATGTGATTTGTAGGATTTGGGGTGGTTGGGGGACGCAGGGACAACTCTGCTGTTGCCATCTTTGCACCAGTGTCTGAACTACCCACCAGGATAGAGCTCCTGCCTCATCTTTAGACACCACCATCTGTGAAATAACCAATAAAAAGGTGTCAGACTCTCCCCACATTTCCCACGCATCCTCCAAGCAGCTCAGTGCCCCAGCACAGCCCTGAGTGCTGGCTGGGGACATTCTGCATTTCTCATCTCAGAGAACTTCTCCACCTATTTTCAAATGCTCTTATTGAACATTTTCAATATCACAAAACATTGTATGTTCCCACAAACAACTGCAGAGAGACATTTTAGATGTGTGCCACAGATTCATAGTGGGAAGCTGCAATACAAAAGCCTGATAAAACCAGGGAATGAAACAAAGGCAACAACAAAGTGTTGCTGTTACAGATTACAGAGCACCTCACCAACAGCAAAGAACTTGAGTCAGTCATTGCAACACAATTAATATGAGGGAAGACTGTACATCTTGAAGTATTACCTTTCAAAAGGAAAAGCTCTGAATACTCCCCAGCTCTGGCTACACTGTCCTTCTTCCAGGGATGAAACAATAAGTAATTGTATACTAAAAATAAAATGCTTACACCTCCACATATAAAATTAAGATTTCCTTTCAGAGCCAAGCAAGATTAAAATTCTGTACTTTTTTCCCCCCAAGAAATACAGTGGTTCCATATCTGAGGAGAATCTCCTGCAAAGTGTTAAGCAAACAACAAGTATTTATTCAGTAAGCACTCATACAGCACCATTTCACAGTTCCACAAGGAAAGATCCTCAGTACAAGCAAAAGCAGCTTTAGGAAAAAATATTTTGCAAGCTGGCTACATATTTTTAAACGTATTCCACAGAGGCCTTTGCCGTCTTGCTGCACTGAGGTACTAAACGTTGCCTGATAAGAATGCAGTTGCAGGATTATTATTATTATTATAATGAAAATGCTAATGGGGAACAACGCTGGCAGCTCTGGAGGGCTCTCCCAGGCCTCTTGATGCATAGGCAGAAAAGTGCAACTTCTACAGAAATTTTCTTTCTGAATCACAGAAGGGTTAGAGTTTCTAAATCCTGTAGGCTGCAGTGAAACTTCCAGATGGAAAGGAAACAATTTGTCCCTTCAGGAATTTTTACAATCTTGCATTTTGATACATCACGTCAAATAAATAAAATCAGATCAGTGCATGGAGGAGGCAGGAAAGGAGGATGCTGCACTGAAGGGAACAGGTCTGCACAGTAAGCAGCACTCACTGCTGCTCACACCTCCATCACCCTCTTTTCCCTCGTTCCCCTGTCTCAAACCTGCACACTCCTGCTCCGTGATAAAGCCACTGTTGTTTTGCAGCTAAAGCTCTTGCTAGCCTTCATACATGAAGCCCACAAATCCTAGAACACCTACACAGCAGAGCCTCCTGCTCCCCTATGAGTCATTAAGCAGGCTGTCCCGCTTGCTGATGTCAGCCAGCAACATCCATTTTTTTTAAACAAATCCAAAAACGCCTCGAGCATCAATTATTTAAAATATTATCTTCATTTTAATCCTGACCCCAGTGGCAAAATTACCATTACGAAGCAATTCCAAGTGATGCAGAGGGTCCAACAGCCTCTAATAGTTGCTACGTCAATGAGGAGTAAGCAGCCAGCTCCTCGTGTCACACATGAGCTCAGCACAGAGCACCCGAGCCGGCAGCAGCGGGCAGATTTCTCTTACAAACAGGCAGAGAGCAGCTAGGATGTGTCACCAAAAATACAATCAAAGATCAACTGCATCATCCAATCTCATCTGGTACATTTTGCATGCGTGTGTATTACACAAGCCCTACTCACAGCAGCCCTAACCTGTGCTGGGTGCTGCGTGCCTGTGGCGCAGCAGCAACCTCCCCAGATACTAATTGTCTATTCCCTGCCTAATTGCTCTTGCCATTAAAAGGGCTTCTTTAATGCTCAAGCTTAAACACTTACTGTCTTCGTTTGAAGGCAGTGCCCTTGTCACATTCTGAGCTTTAAGAACACAATCATCAGCTATTTACAGTGTACAGCCAAGTTATCAGAGAAACATATCTGAAATATGTTCCTTTGAGCACATTTACATCCTACAGAGGCATGGCCAAATCACAGGATAAAGCAGTCGCACGCTGTATTTGCAGCACACAGAGTGCAAAAGGCGAAGGAGAGCAATCAAGGTGAAAGCAGACAGAGATTTGACCATGTAGCAACCTTGAGGAATGAGGACTTTCCCACTCTGCACACACCCTATCACAAAGTCAACAGGAAAACCAACAGCTGATTTAAAATGCTTACACATCCCGAAGTGTATATTCATAGGTGAGGCTATTTATCTTAGGCACTGAACAACAGAGCCAAATGAATGAGTAAAATGAATACACAGCAGTAGGAACTCTAGATGCAAAACCAGGCTGATGCCCTTGCTCTTGGATTCTCAGCAAACTCACTGTCCTCTGTCTGGTTTAATCATGCTGGGAATATGTTTGAACAGTTTGAGATACTTGATCACATCCTGGATCAGTTAAAAAAGATTCAGTTTAAAGGAACTGAACATCAAATAATTCTTTTTAACATTTCAAATTATGCCTTTGTTATCAGGAGACCTACTCACCATTCCCTTTTCAAATAGAAAGAAGGGCTTGAGGGACATCCCAGCTTTGTGGAGAATATTTTATTTATAAGATTTTTCTCAAGTGATAATTAAATTAACAGTGGTAATTAATTAGGCTAGCAGATGAAAACAACTTAACTATGATGACTCTCAGCATCAAGTTTTCTTTCTGTCCACTCTTCCTACTGCATCACTTACATGAGCAAAATGCCTGAGAAATTTGCAGCAGAATGCTCCAACTAATTGTGGTACAGGCAGATTTCTCCTCTCATAATTTGGTGAACTTATCTGTAGCAGACATTATAAATTCAGTTATGTGCATCTGTCTGCAGTGCCATGAACTCCTCACATAGTTGTGAGAGGCGAAGTCACTTGGACAAAACACTGTAACAGGTTTGTTCACTCACCTGAATCCAACCACACCAAAACTCTAAGCACACGTGAATTGTTACAAGGACCTAGCTATTTGGTCTTTCTGTTTTTCCTCTTCCACCTGCCCTACCAAGCTCCCTGCCTCTCTAACCTTACATAAATGAGTTCAACATAAGCAAGGGACTACACATGATTGAGGTCAATGGAGTTTCCCCATCATTTCAGTGAACCCAAATACTGCTCCAGAACACCAAGTTCTCTGGACCTGGTTTTTCCACTGATTTTTGTACAGACACCTGTATTTGTACACAGACACAGTATTCTCCAAGTCAGAATCACATCCATCACATTTCCAAAATGGAAATAGCTGTGTTAGGAACCAAGGCTGTGAAGAATCAAGCCCCCCCAGCCAGCTGCTTTGAAAACCACAAGATGAACAGCCTCAGCACCTACCAGACCTCAGTCCTCTCCAACACCAAAAGCACCACAAACTGGATATAATCTGCCCCCCTGAGCTATGCTGGGGACCAAACTGAAGCTGCTGACCTTAAAATATCAAAAGAAGTCCCCGAGTTTACAGCGCCAACTCAGCTGCGTTCAGGCACACTCTTGTCCCAGCCCTGCTTTGAGGGACCCCAGACTGCAGTGACAGCCAGGTGCCCTTCTCTGCCTGCCACTCCCAGGGTCTGCCCTTCCCTACACAGATGGCCTGGCCAAACTTTGGAGGCAGCCAGCGAGAGACTCCCATGGATTTCAGTGAGAGCTGGACAAAAGCCAAGGTGAATTTCCTCTGCAACAACACTATTCCCTGCCACAGAGCTTCTCAGGCAAAGCTTATCACCATGGTTTCTAAAGTACTGCTGGTACCAGAAAGTGAACACCCTCCAAAATTACTGTCTTCATGACATGAGCTTCATCACATCTTCTGCTTTGTTTATCTCCTTTATTCCTCGTCCTCACATTAGTTTTTGCCTTTTACTCCCCAAATAAAGCCATGGCCAATGGACATTAGTACTGCTGACAGCAGAAGGGAGGAGAGAAAGGCAGACTTTCCTGATCTCTCTTAAATGTCAGTGCATAATAAAAACATCACACATGGCCAACATAATACAACCCCATTTACCTTTCCATGAATATATCACAGGGGGAACAGAGTTTTGTTCAAGAGATCAATCTCCTTAAGATGAGGTTACTTCATTGCCTGATCCAGGCTAGGAAACTTGCCTTTTGCAAACTTCCTGGTGCTTGGCTCAAAGCTCACCTGGAGAGGTATGGATGGATCCCAGCTGGAGGGGACTAAATTACCCCACTAGCCCCTGAGGAAGCAGCAAAGAGAAGACATATCATGTCAGCCAAAAGAAAGGTGTGCTGTGAGCTAGCTCATAACATTATAATCTATATCACAACATACACATTAACCTGTATAGCACACACTTCTACATGGCTGTGCAGCTTTCTGCAATAATTTCTAACACTCAGAGGCCTGATTGTTATTTTGATATGACTTATAAAACAGAATTAAAATACAATTTTAATGCCTGAGGGTATTTAAATTGATTGAGTTTTAATCCAATAGATAGTATAAATAACAGCTTCAGCAGTGAAGAGATTTACAGGTCTAATCCAAACTGGATACTTGTCACACACCTCATAACAGAAATTATTTGTAATGGATAGATAAGGAAATACAAAGATACTAAAGCAATGAAAATAATAAAAGAATTTAGGCACAGATGAAACAGCTATCCATCAACAACTTAAATCAGCTAATACCAAAACCTCAAGCATCCTTATAACTGTAAATTTAACTTGGACTGCTTAAACTGAGGTCACACTGAGTCAGACCACAGTTATTAGATGAGTAGGTACAGCCCTCTAACATCAGAGACACTTCCTTGATTGTGTCAGCCCTTGGCTTGCAACAGCAAGAGACAAAGCAGGAGGTGTTTTCAGACACAGATTTCTACAGCTGGATATGTGTTACATTGTGGTTTTCAAATAGCTGAAGTTTAAGCTCTGAGAGCATTGAGGTAACAGCTATCAGATATGCTGGGTAGAAGAAAGAAGTGATTAGGGAAAAGATTCATTCCCATTAAAACAGACATTTGTCCAGTGAGATTCTTAACAGTGGCTTGACCAAAATACAGTGGTTTTCAGTCAGCAGCAACTTTCACATTGATTTTATGGACACTGGAGCAGATTTTTTTTTCTGGTCCCTTTTTTACAATGTTGTTTTCATATCCCCTGTATTACAGGCATTAGGATTTTTTTAAAACATGTGAACTGCTTTGGTAAAACTTGACACTACCTTGCTGCCTAGTAAGTTGAACTAAACCAACAGTTCAAATAGCTCAGCTCACAGCTAATAAGCAATTTAAATAGCTTTGCTTTGCTAAGCTCAAGTAGCTGTATCAGGTTTCATAGCACCATCAGTCACTGCCAGATCCATAGGCAGCATTTAAATGAATCATTAGCAATGGTCACCCCCAGGAAAAAGAAAAAAGGAAGCAGAAGAAAAGATACTTTAAAAACTAAGAATCAAGTTATTGTCACAATTTCTATGAGTACATGCCCCATATGTGACACTAAAATGTGCCCAGGAAGCAAATCCCACTGGAATGCCTGGGCCAAAATACATTCGTCCAAGTAAGAACGGCTGAGCTCTGTGTTCTAACCACAACCTGCTTCACAAAGACACGTGAGTATAGAGGTGCACATTTCACAGAAGGAAAAGCTGTAGCATGCAGAGGTGAAGGATTTGCAGCACAGATGGAACCGGAAGAAAACTGGGAGGTGCTCCTGTGTCATGTGTGCTAAGCCCCAATTGCAGTAATGCTATCACAAACGTGCTTCCAAGTTCTCTGGATCAGAAAGGTGAATGGCAAGACAATGATGTGACACACAGGAAAAATGCATATTCACCAAACACCTTATCTGAACTTTTTACAGAGTGCCAGAGAAGGTACAACCCACGCTGAAACCTGGGGAATGAACGACACTGGGAGCTTGATCTCACGTGCACCAGCGTAAGACTGCAATGACTGAGAAACACATTAAATCAGGGTATTGAAGTAGACTGGTGAACATTTCTGCTCCCTGTACAAGTCTGCATGATCTGACACTGCATGTAGCAGCACAGACAAGAGCAGAAGCAGAGCTCTCAAAAGCCTTTGCAGCCAAAGTCCTTCACAGCTTGAACAGCTCTGGAGGCAGAGCAGGACCACAAGGAGCCCAGAACTACAAATGACTGACAGAAAGGGTGGGGGACCGCTGTGACCTTCCCCTCAGTTCTCTCCAAGCCACAGCTAAACTCAGCTACCAGTATGGAAATGGTTAAAAATGACAGCAACTGAAACATTTGCCTTTAGAGACACGCAGGTAGTGGCAGAGGCAAGTTTCCCATGGATGGATGTTTCTGACCATCCTGGACTCTGCAGTGCTGCTCCAGACGGGTTTCAATACTTCTTTCTCCAACCCCAAGGACAGTTTCTCTTTTATTTTCCAGTGAAACTCTACACAATTAAGAAGCAGATGAGCCCCCTCTAATCCTGAGGAGAAACATGGGAAGATACTCACTTGGATCCTGTTTCTCCCTCTGTCCCTGTACTTCTATTCAGTACTCCTGAGTATCAAATTCGGACACGTGCACGTCACTTTAATTCATTATTTATCCATATACTCTCAAACTATATCTCTTTGACAACAATCAGCAAATCTATAGCAGGAATTTGGATACTTGAAAGCAGCAGAGGAAGCTCAGAAACTGAGGAACAGTTCCTTACCACAGGAGGGTGAGGAGAGACAAGGAAAAGGTATAAGAGAACATAATAGGATAAAAATAAAGTAAATTAAATGTGTGGGTTTGGAATCCCCCAAGACATTCTGGTCGAGAGGATCTCAAATCTATATATAGTTCAAGCCAAAGGCATAACCTCAACCTCCGTTCCCTGATATTTAATTCACAAATTGCCCAAATGCCAGCATTTGGCTTTTGTCCCCTCATGTAAGTTAGAGGATAGCAAAAACACAGGACTAATTTTTGGAAAGACCAAGCTGAATTCTCCAAGAGGTCATCACATGTGGTCAGAGACTTCTGGCATGCTAAAAAAATTTAAAAAGGGAAAAATATTTCCACAAATTAGGGACCAGCTGGCACAATTCAGGCAAGTTTACAGTGTGCCTCCAGCAGCCAGAGCTCTCGCTGAACCAGCGCGTGGAACATCTGACAATGAACTCGCTGCACATCCCGCAGCCGCTCGGCCAGGGACCGGACCCCCGGCCCCGCACCAGCCCCCGCTCCGCGGCACCCCGAGCTCCTCCCCGCTCATTCCAGCGGGGATTTTGCCGCCGGTGTGCCCGCTCCGCCGGCGGCTCGGTCGGGAGCCCGCTCCCGAGCGGGCGTCAATGATTAATCACGTTATAAAACGCCGCTTCTGGGGAGCGCTCCGGGGCGGCAGCGCTCTCCCCGCTCCGCACCTGCGGCGGGGCCGGGGCGGGACGCGGTGCCCACGCGGGGCCGGGGCCCGGCGGACTCACCCCATGTCTCGGCACCTCTCGGCGGCGGCGGCGGCACCCCCGGGCGGCTCCCCGCGCTCGGCGGCCAGCGGCGGCCGCGTCCCCACTTCGCACATGCGGCCGCCCCGGCCCCGGCTGGCTGCGGCTGCACGGCGGCTGCACGGCGGCGAGAGCCGTCCTGCTCCTCCTCCCGCCGCCTCCCTCCCCCCTTACATAACCTCCCTCCCGGGCGGCGGCGGCACCGAGCAGCTCCCGCGGCACCCGCCGCCCTGCCAGGCGGCAGCGCGGGGGCGGCGGGCGGGGCGGGGCGGTGGGCGCGCCCCGGGGCCCTCCGCTCCCCTCCGCTCCCCGCCCCGGGCCCGGGCCGGCCGTGGGCGGGTTGTGCCCCGGTGGGCAGCGAGGAGCCGCGCCGGGAGGCTGCAGGATCTCGTCCTCGCCGTGCCCTCCCCGAACGGGGACGAGGCGGCGAGAAAACTTCGGGTGAAGTTGTGGGGTGTCCCCACGCGGCCCCGCCCGCGGCCGGGGAGCCTCAACGGCGAGAGGAGTGAGCGCACCCCGGCAGCGGCTGCCCGGGACCGGCTGCCCCGCACCGGGAGCGCCCCGCCGGCAGCCCCGGCTCCGCGGCGCGGGCACAGCGCGCTCCGAGCGCGGATCCCGGGGATGCGCTTCCGACTGGAGGCGATGCCACACCGAGGGATGCCCGCTGAAACACGAACGGGCGATTCTCTCCCACTGTCGCGCCCTCCCCGCTTCTTTTCACGCTCCGAATCCGCGGGCCGTGAGTGCGGAGCCTGCGAGCCACGGGGCCGTGCCAGCCCTGTTTGGTCACTGGCCCTGGCACAGCCAGCCCCGCAGCCCAGGTCACCCGCAGCCAGCCAGCACCCCCCTGCTCTGCCCAGAAATGTGGACCCCGTCGGGAGCCCTGAATCTCCTTTGGCCCTTCTCAGCCTCACTGCAAGTCTGTGGCACAGAGGGTCCCAAAATTATGTGTTTCGTGAAGATAAAAAGAGGGACAATTCCTAACCAGGGAAGGAACAATTGGAGTCGTGTGGAAGAGCCGTGTGATGGCTACACAACCACGAGGTTGATGCTGGCATCTGACCGGCTATCACAGGACACAAATCCATAGCACAGCCGTGGACCTGCTCGTTCGGGTGTTCATAGGACTGTGTACACAGACACACTTACACTTTCGTGGAGAAAAAACGCCCAATTCACACATAAGACAGGCTTTTAACTTCACCCACACAAAGTTATAATTAATACTCTGCCATCAAGAGTGATTATTTTCATCCCTTTTTTAAAAGTCTCACATTGATTTATTCTTTCTTTCCAAGGAAGTTTAGAAGTTGTGGGAAAGGCATTATGTTTGCTTGCTTTAGCTTCATGTGTAACAACAGGGGTATCCCTACCCAAGTATTAGCTTGGGACCTCATGGGAATCCTGAAAGGAAAACTTAGCTAGCAACCAAACACCTTTCCAGCTATGGACAGTGGAACCCCTTTTCTGACAGACAACTATTTCCTGATGTCTGGAACACCAAAATGGAATTTCAATCCCATGCACTCAATGTCCATGTCACTGGGGGGAAAAAGGAGTGGGGTGAATTACACAGACATTTTCACAAGGCTGTGGGATGACACCTCTCCAGTGTACCTGCTCTCTTTACCTTGGTCAGAGGGATACTGTGGGTGTTAAAGGAGACTTAACCCCTTACCTAATCCCTGATGTCAAAAGTTCCTGTGCCCTTTTCTGCCAGCTGAAGCTGAGGTTTCATCTCCTCTGAGATAGCCATGGCAAAAGTGACAAACCTTTCATGTTCATGATGACCTGCATCCTTGAATATTGCTTTGATGTGAACCTTCTTCTCTTCAAGGGGAAACAGTGAGGGGTAACATTCTCTGAGGGTAAAAGCAACAGTCTAAAAATCTTGTGGAAAAAACACTCACCATGAATCTGGGCATTTTATAACACTGTTTTTACACCATTTACCTCATTTTGTTAAATTACATACTCCATTCATCAGCGAGAAATTTGTCTTGGTCCTCTCTGATTAATTAGCTCATTTTGGTGAGTATCCAAAAACTGTATTTTATGAACCAGTGCTGCAAGAGACTTACAAGTATCTAATGGAATTGGATCAAAATGGGGTAATGCACTCACTATGTGTGTCATGATAAGATGAGAATTGTAAATTGGAGCTGCAGTTGCCTTAGCATTTTCTAATTTTTTAATATTTTCCAATCTTGCATTCAAGATTGTGTTTTCAACCCCATTTATAAACATAAAGCTCTGGTTTATGGAAACATAATTGCCTGTGAAATGCACAGGATACAAAATGTTGTATATTGCTTTTGTTCAAAAGGTTTTCCCACATCATTCATGCTCTTTGCAGAGCTGTCTTCTAGGATACAGAGGGGTTTAGTCCCTTTTCTCCAGTACACTGAGACGCTTTTCCTGGCAGACAGCAAGTTAACCCAGTTTTCTGCTCATATTTGGAATTCTGTAAGTGCAGTCCCTTTATCTGAAATTCCCACTGTTCTAAATGGATGAGCTACTCCTCTTTCTGAAGAGTGGCACGCAGTTGTGGTCCTCCTTTCTCTGCCAAAAAGAGGATGAAGCCCTGTGCTCACTTCAAGCCAATGGTAAAAGTCCCATAGATTTGAGTCAGGCCCAGATTTCATGCAAACCATTTAACAATATCAATACTGAATTAAGAAATTTTTCTACAGACAGTTTCATCTTGAAACTCTCCACCATCACTGTCCTAGGTTGTGTATAATTCCCATCGATTTACATTATTTTTGTGTAATTTAGTATGCCGGTTGTTTAAGGTATTTTCAGTTCTCTGTAAATGAGAACTATAAATATGCTATCACAATTAATCAGTTTTCAGGCTTCATATGTGACATGATCTTTCATTTCCGAGCTGGCTCAGGCACAGGATGTGTAAGGGAGGGTAATTCAGTCCTCATTTAGTATTCACAAGTGTGCCCTTATTGCTGTGGCACGCTTAGGAACACTCAAAAGACTGAAGGCACAGGATCCCTTGGTAGGATTCAAGCTGAGCAATAAAAATATCCACATTCTGTAAATGGGTCTAACTTCTTTAGATGAGAAACTTCTCCTATTCCCACAGGCCTCCTAAAGATATAATTTTTTGATTCCTAGATACAGGGTGAATATCCTTTTCAGAAAGCTGATCTAACAATCTGGACTCTGTACCCAGCATTCTGAAAAGCAAAGAGCTCACTGGGCACTTCTTCTCAGTATTTCTGTTCTCTCCTTTTATTTGGTTTTCACTATTGTTGTCTTCTGCTACTCTATTTTATTTCAGATATAATTTTATTGCAGAAAACCTGCTGTTCAGTCTTTTTAAACTATTATACTTGAAGTAGTTTTCTATTTCCCATGGCAGATAGTATTAAATAAAATATTCAGTACTGTGATTTTTTTCTTTTTTCCAAGTAGACTGATGAAATCTGCATTTTTTTACTCCAACAGGACTGTGCCATTTCCATTTTCTTCCACCTTTGACAAATAACCAACCATTTTCTAGATTTAAATGTTATCCAGAGTCCAACCAAAATAAGCTTGGGGGAATTCTTGATTTTTACATTTGAAACAGAGAATTAGTTTTTTAAACCTCCTGACAAATGGAGAACTAATGTAATGATATAAAATGTTAAAGGTGAGCAACTGAGAAAAGAAAGGATTTAAAATCACTTTGTAGAAAACACTCTGATTTACAGTATTTGTTTTTAAAACCTACTTAATCTGATCTCTAATAAATAATTAGGACAAAAGATCTATTTACTTAAAACAATGAACACTCTTGTCCTTTCAATTAAAATGCCAGAGTGCACAATAAACATGAGAACTTCAACAAGTCCTCCAGTAAGACATCTGATTTTTAAGAAGAAAACAGTTTTCCTCTCCAGTCTCCCTCAGAAATAAACCAAAATAATAGGATTACCTTCTGTGTTTTTAAAAGAAAAAAAAAATAAAATTTAAAAGCAATTTGTCAATCTACTTTAAAATGGGTTGCATGCTCTCTTATTATTCTTTGCAGTTTATTCTTATATTTCTTTAGTGCCTGGAAGCATCCATCTAACTGGAGTCAGAGAAGGTTCATTCCCAGTTTCTACCCCACTTTTTTAGGAGTTGCCCCGTGAAATATAGGAGTAGCAAATCAAAGCAGAAGTTTATGTAAATTCAAAGAGCTGTCATTGTCACACTGTGGTATATGCTGCCCTCTCAATAAAGACAAATGCAGCCAACCAAAAATAATTTCAGATAAGATCTTAGAGAGAGAAGACCTGGACACATAAAGCCAGCAAACCCAGAACAATGCCCTACAGTCAGCACAGGACTCCAACCTGGATGTGAGCACCCAGCAAGGTGTTGAAGGCTACAGAAGTGTAAGAGGCTGATGGAGTGTGAGATGGTGACCACTGGCAGAGTCAGAGAGCACCTGTCAGCATTAATGCACAATAGAACAGATCCTCTAGGCATCCTTTGTGCTTTGGTCTGCTGGAAATCCAGCTTGGGACACACCCTGGAGTGCACACTGATCCTGAACATTGTAGAGGTGGTCCCACACTAGGAGCAAACCTTATTCAGAATTTTTTTTTTTTGCTTACCTAGTAAAGACAAACAGATAATCCCAATTCTCCTTCTTAATGTTTTCATTGATGTAGACACTTTGATTATGTCCACTCCAGTGTAAAGGAAATAATGTTGGTCACCTGAAAGCTTTCTTCTGTATGTGGTGGCTCTTTCTGCTCTGCTCTGGATCACACTAACCTGAGCTGGTTTGGCAGGGGACAGACTGGGACTCTGCAGAGTAGGTGAGGAGCTCTGCATGTGGGTGTCTCTACAGCTTGTACACGAGTCTGTTTACTTGTTCATATGCACACAAATACTGCTTTTTTGAGCACACATGCATGAGTCAAGATCTTCATAAAGCTGCTCAAAGGCATGTACAGGTCTCCCAGATGATGAGATGGATCCTGACTTGCTCCTCAAAGCTGCACCAAATATGTTCAATTTTTCCCTTCCAATATGTAGTGCTTTGCATTTCATATGGCACTTTAGAAGTTATCAGCTTTTTCATTCAAAATTTATTTTGGGGGTTTTCTTTTTAAATCCCCAGAGAAGAAGAAAAGGTTCCATTTCATCTGCAAATACAGATTTTGACTCTGGTTTCCTTCCAGGCTTATATCATAAAATTCCTTTTATTCGCATTTTATAAAATGAAAGTTAGAGCAATCAGGCACCGATTATGCAAACAGGGTAGATTAGTTTTCTTTTAAACTAATTCAGATCAAAATTGTTGGTCCTGGCAGGCCAAATTATAGGAGAGAAAGGAGAAGGAAAGGACTGTATGTCTTGTCTGTTAGAAACAGGACCCCCATATTGCGCCTTGGCTGTCACAATGACGGTGACAGCCAAGGCTGCAGCAGAGAAGCAGATAATAGGGAAGGGAAAAGATATTCACATTTTTGGAGAAAAAAAGCTTGATTTTCAAACATGAAGAATTGTATGACCATACATTTCAGCAAAACATTTTGCTCACATGTAAATTTTCTTGTAGCTCGGGAGTTTTTAATTCTCAGGCCCTTTCTACCATCTGTAACTCAATCTCTATTTTTTAAAGAAATTGCAGACATCTGTTTAAATACCCATCTCTTCCGTCAGATGGAATTTTGGATTCAAAAATCTAAGCTCAAAAATAATACTAAAGTTGGATTTCATTTCCAAGCAACCACAGAGTGGCATTTCCAACGCTGCCTTCCCAATCAGCCAGCCCACTGTGCAGTGGAGCCTCTCCAGGACAGCAGCAGTGTCTGCTGGGGGTCTGAGCTGGCCAACAGGGTCCTGCTGCATGGGGGCAGAAAGAAGAGGGGAGGTGGCAAAGATCCCCCCAGGCTCATTGCAGGAGCCAGGGGAGGGAAGGAGAAGGAAATGTGGGGTGTTCCTGGAGAATGTAGTGAGAAATGTGTTTTCTTCTTTTTTCAGCCTGTCCTTCTCCAAGTCACTCTGTTTCCAGCCCTGCCCTTCTCCCAGGTCTGTGTGTGCCAGCAGGAAGGTCCTTATCCCCCAGCTACATCTCCAAGGGTCTCTCATCACTGTGTCCCACTGTCTCTCTCTCAAGCAAACACTATACAGAAAGAGAGAATGGGGCCAGAAATTTCAGAGTATTTTAGTTTTCCAGAACTGCTGACTTGGCTGCAAATATGGTGAAAAATGCTCCATCCTTTGTGTTTCCTTGGGACTTACTCATTGGTGGATTTTAACCCGTAACCAGCTCCTTGCCTGCCTGACTGGAAAGGGAAGACATTTCCTGGGCACACCACAGGGCTCATTCCTTTCCAGGAATGCCCTAAGTCTTATGCATTTCCTTATGCATTTCCTCATAGGCTGAGGTGTGTGGATCCTTGTCTGGATGAAACCTCCAAGGGCTGAGCAGCACCAGCAGTGCCAGGTGGGAATGAAGCCACACAGGATTTCAAGCCTATTCACAAAACCAGATGGTTGAGGTGCAGTGGTGAATACCCTAAACAATTCACCTGACTTCTTAAAGACACAAGTGGCACCACAGCACAAGGTTTTTCTCCTCCTGTTGTGAAAAATACCTTGACTTCAGTGAAGTCAGACCTGGCTCAGAGATTGGAAGCTGGCAGGGCCCAGGACATCAGTTATGGGTGTTTCTCACAGACAGGGATAATTTTCATTTGTGAAGAAAATTGTCGCCACAGAAACAATATTTTGCACCATTCTCTGAAAAAAGTGTTGAGCTTTTCACCTTGCAGACTGTCCTGTGAAAACCAATTGAGATGCATTTAGGAAGTAGGATAATGTTTTTATGCTTCCAAAGTGCATTAAGAAAGAAAAACAATAAAATCAAACCAAACAAATAATCCCCCAAAATAACAAACAAACAAACAAACAAACCAACCCTACTGGTTTTAATTTCTATCACTTTCAAATGAAGTTAAAGACCTTGACTTATACCAGTCCTTTTGTCCAAGTCATGCTAAACTACAAAATTCAATAATAAAAATGAAGCTAGAGGGCCACCAATCATACTGATTTTACTATATAAAAACTCAGATCTCAAAAAGTAAAAAATAGCTATTTGACAATAGAATAACAAGATTCCAGCTCCCACAAAGGAAGATACCAGGAATACCTTCATGAGAAAATACATTTTAAAGGCCTCAATTGGGTTGCAAGTTGGGCTGGTTATCTTCATGGATAATTCAAGGAGAGTTTCTGCATTCCTAATTCTACCCAATATTTCTCTGTTCTGCATCAAAGCCTGAATGACAAAATACATAAATGCTACCAATCAGTTAAATAAAATGATTTTTCTTTTTTAACTCAGTGTTTTTCTTCTCAGAAAGTATCTACTGCCAACAATCTTAAACTCAATCTTGCAAAATTCCTCATAACAGAAGTGATAAAGTTCTTGTATCTAATGGTAAACACAGATTCCACTGTTCTTGGGAAGAGTCCTTGGGGGGATGTATAAAATCCATGCTCTGAAAAATCAGAGCAAAACTTCAGTTTAACACTGTAGGACTTGAGCAAAGTGGAGCAGAACACTTAAAACTTCCAGAAAAGCTTTCAACTGTGTTTTAATTTAGTCTTTAGCCAACAGAGAAATATTAATGTACATGCCTCAAAAATGTGAAAAAAAAGAAAATTAAGTCAACACTACAAAGTATGGATGACACATATTCTCTATTTTTCATTTACCATTTCCTTGCAGGAGAGCACATGATTTATCTTGTGAACATACCAACATTTTTCTAAATTTAATTTGATAATTTTCCTGCAGGAATAGACTAATCTTCATCCACACCCACCTTTAATAAAATTCATTACTGCTCTTCTGCTCCTCTGTTTCTGACTGAATAGTCTCTCTTTGTCCATCTGGTGAGTACCCTTTTCCCAAAATAGTTCATGACCTCTCTTCCCTATATTTGCACGAGAGATGTACTATTATTATATTTGCATGGAAGAAGTTAGGTGATCCTCCAAAAATGTTTTTCAGTGATATCACTTGTCCAACTTGTAAATGGATTTACAGTTCTAAATATGACATCATAAGTGGCATGCGACAGGAGATCTAAGCAAGAAATCTTTTGCAGTCTCCTAAAAATCTAGCCAGAATTGCTCTTTTTTATATCCTGTTTGTCTGCCCAAAATAATTAACACTTGGTCATAGAGAATAACCTGAAGCTATCGTTGTTCAGTATTCAATGTTTTTCCAATATTTAAAGCTGAACTGTTGCTGGATTTAAGAACGTGGCTTTTGAGATACAATTCCACAGCAGAAGCTGTTCTGGGAAGGAGCAGGAGCCAGCCCTGGAAGCATAACAAAGTATGTTTTGAATGCACAGGACATGCAAAGCCACAAATGCCAGCCAGCACCACATGCTTAAAGCTACATTCCACAAACCAGAATTTCCTCGAGCACAGTAATGCCTACTGTGACAAGTAACTAAAGTCTTGAGAAAACAGCTGCTAAAATGCATTTTCCTCTCCAGCTGAAGGAATTCTCACTACACAGACACCTTCAACAAGGTGATGCTTTGCATTTTCCATTGTTTTTACATGCAAAGCAAGAGCATCCACACAGAAGCCAGCCCTGGCCCCCATGATACCCATGGAAAGAAACCCTTCTTTTGACTTCACTGTGATCATGATTTGGTCATAATTGATTAATCCTCATTCCATTCCTGTGACACAAGGAGGCATACACAGAGATCACTTCACACATCAGTGCAGCATGGTGTTTATTCTGGAAAATAGCTGTTCCAAAACAGAGGAGCCCAACATGCAGTTTGAAACAGGATGCAACACTATCTCCATCTGAAACAATACAGGAAATGCTGAGTGGCATCACTTAAAATAGATTTTGGCCAGCATACAGGGGTTAAGAGACTTAATTTTCCAAAGGTGTGCTGGGACCTTAAATAACCATGAATAGTCAGGAGTTTGTATTGGTGCCTCGCTGGAAGAGTGGCAGCACACGCAGTGTGGTGGTTCCTCTTGCCACAGGAACACGTTGCTTCCTTGCTGGATCGTCTGCAGCTTTCAACAGGGCTCCCACGTCCAACAGAGAGCCACTGCAAAGTCCTGACCCCACAGAATGCAAAATCACAACAGTACTTGGAACCAGTGGAACAGGGACTTCACTGCCTGGAAATAGTCTGTGAGATCTGGCAGCAACATTTCCCATCAGATAGCAACCATGAGATCTTTGATATCTTATGTAACTGCTATCCTTAAATAAATCGTATATCTAGTTCATCATTTTCCCCCCTGATTTAATTAGAATCGTGCTTAGTTCTTCAGGTTGGTGAAGTTTTATCTTGCAATATGCTGCAGATGCTACTGCTTGGAGATTAATGTTTGCTTTTTAATTAAAGTTTTTACTTGGGAGGTTTGTGATATCTCTACACTACCATTTAAGAGCAAGAAAATAACTGTGTATTATTCTTAAAATGGGCAGCCATAGCATAAGGAACAATCATATTCAGCATATCACCAAGATCTACTGTGTGGTTTTAATTTATATGTGAGATTTTCTTAGCTTGTTTTTAATGAGCCTCCATCAGAAGCTCCATCAGAACTATACATTTTCCATGATCTCTATATTTTTAAGTTTAGACTGTTGAGTAGTCAGCAAGATCTTCTGCACTAGTTCCCCACCAGCATCATAAAGTTCAGCTGCCATGAGCAGCTGATTGCCCCCACAGCAGAGCTCTGCAGGTGGACTGCGGACAGGGAAGACACAGCTACAACTAAAGAATGCAGGAAAGAGACCCGAAATGGGGAGGGTGAGCTGGGCCACAAGAACAACACTGTGGAAAGGTTCCAGGAGAGGAAACTGATGCAGGAGGCTGGGGCAAAGATGGAATTACAGCAGAACTAAGGGAGGCAAGGATGCTGTGCCTAAATATCTGAGGCAAAGGGGTGCCCTGGGAGGGCAGAAGGGGGTGCAGAGGGGGAACAGCCAATATATAATCTCCTGAAAGATTAGGAACCCTTGTTTGCTGGAAAGAATGATCTCAAATCCTAATTTAGTAACAGGAGGGAGAGTTATTACTGCTCTGAGCAGTGTTGGCCCAGACCCCCCGAAAAGCACCAAGCACCACACAGCACAGACATAAACTGAAAAGATAGTCCCTTGTCAAAGAGTTTTCAGGTTTTGTGTAGAGCAAGGCACAATGCAGGGATGAACAGAGGAGTGCTCCCAACAGGGAGCAGACTGCTCAGTCCAGCTTTGCAGAATCCTGCAGGCTTCTCTGCAGCTCAGCTAATTCACTTATGCCTTATTTCACTGTAGCACAGTGTGGTCTCAATGCTGATTGGTATGTCTGGAAAATTCTGATTTGCAACTTTTAAAAACAGTTACTTAACACTAAAAAGGCACCCTCAATTTAAGTTTGAGTTAGTACAAAGCAGGCCTATAGTTAAGCCCTTGCTTTCTCTAATGGCCCTTAAGAGGAGCTACAAAGAACATTCAGGAACTCTCCTTACATGCAAAGACAAGAAGAGAGACCAGTTCCTGTCAGATTCTTAGTACAGCCCTCTGGGAAGAGCCACGTATCTGATGGAAGGAGCATTACTTAGACCAGTTCCACTGACCTCAGCCTAGAGAGGGAACAAGACCCTGAAATGCTGTTCTCTTTCAGTGCCTTTAGCAGAACCTGAACCCGTGCTCACACATTACACACAGCAGGACAGGTGGGAGCAGGGGCCTCATGGCACATCTACCCACAGGTTTTGGACCTGGGCTTGAGAGAGAGCACAGGAGCCTCAGGGAAATGCTCCAGTGCTGAGAGAATGTCACCCTTCTGGGAAGGGAGACTCTGGGAGTAAAACAGGACACCTAGGTATCCTCTTTAGAGGTTGAATATTTGATTTTGTATCCGAGGCAACTGATTGAAGTGCAACAGACAAGCTGCTTCAAGTGTCCAACTCAGGAGAAACACCAACCTTTGCTGAAAGGCATAACCACTTCCCCCTGCTAGATCCTAGGTTTTGCAAGCATCTGAGCTTCTGATTTAAACACAGCAGCAATTGCTACCAGATGTGCATGTCGGGGCCTTGAATGCACTGACAGCCTGTAATTGGCGCCCCTGCCCCAGGCGTGGGGGCCCTCGGTCCCTGCCCAGCTCTGTTGGGCTGCAGATCCAGCCTTGCTGTGCCTGTTCATCTGGGCAGTGACCCACGTGCTGACCTGAATTTCTGCCTTGCCTTGGACTTGTCTCATGCCTGTGAACTTGTCTGTACTGCTGACAAGCATCAGCTGCCAAGCATGGCCAGTGCTGCTCGGGGGCTGTGGGATGGGCCCCCACCCTGCTGGCCAGGCTACCCTCCTGTCCCTCTCTGCTCCCTGACAGCAAAGAGGAAATGCTCTAAATTCCCCTTCCAAACTCAGATGGGTGCTACTAATTGGTATTTAACTTAAAAGTTGGTGTTTCCATACTGCAGGGGATTTGAATGTTTTAGACTGGATATGGACAAGAGAAATAAGACAAAACTGAAATTAAATATCCAACTGTAAAAGAAAATTGAGTATGAACAGAATGTAGTGCTAGAAGCTTCTGCAAGTACCTTCTTTGTATTTTGCAACTGTCTTAACAATAGGTAATCCATGGTAGCACTGATTCATACATCCCCACTTGCAGAATTACTTGACATCTAAAAAGCATCTGAGTTGGAGTTGAGACAGCCTGACGATCATGATGAATTTGATATCTGAGCGTTTGGATACTCCACTTTCAAGCAGTTCCACAGAAGTACATGTAAAGTGCCTGAATATTCCTCCCACTTTTTTCTTTTTATTTTTTTTCCTTCCAATTTGTACAGTATCTACATCTAGGAAACAACATAACCTGTGCACCAGATGTGCTGTGTAAAACTTCTGCCCACCCCCCAGCCCTAGCATGTGTGCCCCACGGGGTCTAACCCACCTCCACCCCAAATGAGAAACATATGGAGCACCATGAATGGCAGAAACAAGACTTCACTTTGAACTACATTCCTCCTATCAAAGAGTCCTCTGTCTTGCCTTCTTCTTCTCCATTCCTCAGGGTAATCATGAAGAAAGAACCAAACATTCAGAAAAGCCTCCTGGGGACAAATTCATAGCTAGTGTAACTCTGCTGAAGTTAATGGTGTTGCACCTTGGATTGAAATGGCACCACAATATTAAAAACCAGAGACAGCATACTACCCTGTAATTACTGTCTAAGAGAGAAAAAAATAATAAAAATGATTCATTCTTATAGACCCCAAAGGGCACAGCTGGCTTAGTCAGTTTAAAAGGTGAAAATAAAAGAAGGCAGCTAGAATGTAGTGATTTTAAACTTGTATATATGTATATAAATATGGATAAATGACAGTCAGATTTTAAGAACAATATGCTAGAAATATAATTTGATGTGACTGTGAGTTTTAAAAGACAGACAGCAGAAGTAGCTCTTAGGAAAATTAAAGGCCTTCTTTCATACGAGCATAAATTAGGAATAAATTCCTTCTAAACAAACATTATACTGTTTCAAATTTAATGCAAAGGATTTGGGCCCCGCAGCACTGAAATTGTCGTTCTGTAACACAATCAAGCACCAGGAGTTGCATTCTCCCCTTTTTAAAAAAAGGATAATGTTATTTTTTTAGCCAGTTAACATTTAAAGGTCATTGTTATGGGAAGGAAACATTTATTGTATTAAGTTTAGTGAAGTCATTAGAAACGTGTGGTCTGCTCCTTTATGGACTTTACAACACCGTATGGAGGTGTGTGAGAGACACTCTAAAGCTCAGTGGCACTGTACAGTGTAACAGCAAAGGCAAAGCAGAGAGCTGACAGAAGAGCTGCATGGGCTTCAGAGGCATTTGTCAGCAGCAGCTGTCGTATCTCCAGCTTTCTTGTTATTTAAGTGAGGTTCATCTAGGCAATAATCCTTTCCAGCCAAAGGAATAAAATCCCACGATGAGAACTCATCTTCTGAGCACCGGAGGTCCTAGAGAAAGAACACAAGCCCCAATATTTCTGCAGATTGGCTAAACAGTATCTCTGCTTACCTATCTCCCAGTGCAATGAATGATCGAGCAAACACTTGGCGCTCATTATTGCTCAGATGTCTCCTGGTGGTCTTACAGCCCCTCGTGCCCACAGAAACACAGCTTTCCTTTATGTGTAATCAATAACAAGGCTGCCACACATGCCCTTTGTACCTGCTGGAGCCAGAACACAAAGTCTTGCTCTCCCTAGCTGTGCCAGACATCACCATTTCCTAGAATAAATTACCTGGGGAAATCAGGTTTCCTTGTACAAACAAACCAGGCTTTCAGTTACACAGTAACTGAGACATTCAAAAAACGTGGGGAGAGGAAAATTGGCTGACAGGAAACCACTGAGAAGTTTCAGCAAGCTAAGAAAAAATCAGAGTTTTGAAGACAAATTTTCACCAAAATTTTTTCCGATATGTTACCTTGATACTAAAAATCCCCAGCAGGATCCATAATCTATGGAGGTTTTGCTGCTTTTTTGTTTATAGACAAATATTCCCTCAATCAGACAGGCCCCTATTACAAGATATGTTAGTTTCTTAGTTGATTTCTCAAAGTAGATATTAACACTAGAGAAAAAGAATTCCTCCTGTTTAAAGATATAGAAATGCCCCCCCAATAAAAGTCGTTTTCCTTTTCCCTTGCTACTGAGATAGACACATGCTGACTTTTCATTAAAAATGTCACAGCTGTCAAGCTCTACTGAGACAGAGCAATGAAAACAGTCTTAAAGATAACAGAAAATTGCAAAATATGTAAGATTTTAAACAAATAAAATTTGAACAATGTTTTCCTTTTGCTCCTTGTTATAGGCTGGTTATCTTCTACATCAGATTTACCTCTTTACCCAAGAAATGTCTGTAATAAGAAGGACTAGAAATTCATTTTCAAATGAAAGTTGAGTATAATGAAAATACATGAAAACACATCCTGCTGAAGCTGGGGATTTAGGCAAAATATCACATACAAAGGCCTGTGACAGAACAGCAAGAGTTATCAAGGCTAAATAGCTATAAAAACCCCTGTCATTTTCCATTGTTTCAAGGCAAACAAGACTTCCCTAGTTTTAGCACATACTCCTTTGTTCAGCCAGGAAGATCCATTCTACAAAAGCTTAATTAATTTCCAATAGGCTACAAGGAAGAAGTCTTACTTTAAGTTTTAGAAGATAAGACTTCATCTAACAGCACGTTATTTAACATAATGAAATCCACAGGAAAAAAGCAAACCCTTTGAGGCTTTATCACACTGCAGTAGACTTCAGAGATGCTGATTACGAGATCGTGTTCACACAGAAACAACACATTAATTACACAGAGAGCCTTGAAGTGAGCAGAAAGATTGCAAGAGTGGATTATCAATTTCTCTGTCTTGACAACACTTGGAGCTTGACCTTTAAAGCACTCAGGCACCTAGTCTGTAGGTATGTGCTATGTGAGGCATTTCGTGGGAGTTCAAAGTTCTACTCGGTGACAATACTCATTTCTGAGTGCCTTTATTCCTTTAAAAATCATCTGTCACTTCAGGTTTTTCATATGCAGTTTGTATTTTAGAATAACATCTATGAGAAATCCTAGGATATTGCCTGGATCATGATCTCCTCCTTGATATAACCCAAAGTAGGCATAAAGACATGTGACAAAAAGGAAAGCAAAAGTATCATGCATAAATATATATTATATATAATTGTGTGCCACTCTTGTTTAGCCATTCCCTACAAGTGTTTTTCTATGCAAAATATGTTGATGAGAGCACCTTTCCAAAACTGTAATTTTGGAAATATACTGCTTATAGGATTACAAGGGGCCGATGCCTTCAACAGAACTTATATTTATGCCTAAATTATGTAAATACTTACCTGTATGGATGACTTCAGTCTATAATTAAAGGTTTAATATTAAAGTTTGATCTTTTAATGAAAAATGTCACCCATGAAACAGCAGACTAGAGCCACAAAAATAAAGATGTGTGTACCTTTTATTAAGAATCATCTCCTTAACTTTATGCATGAAATCCTCTGTAGACATACCTGAAACTGCAATAATGAAACATGTCTGGAGAAGAAATAAAATCCTACTTCTGCCCATTTCAAAGAGGCAATCAGTAGGAGAGGGATTATAAGGGAAAACTTAAGTGAAAAGATATTATTTTTCAGCCTCAATGACAATTTGTTTGGCTTAGAACTAGCTACCCAGGCTAAGGTGCTTGCATTATGCTGTTTGGATTGAGGTCATCATTTTCTATTCTGCAAGTGACAATACATACCTGCTGTAATCACACAGGGCAGCAGACTGCAATTATTGCTGTTTATATCAAACAAAGGACACTTATTCGTTCTAGTATTTTTGGAGAGTTGGATGCTGCTATTGCTGTTGCTGGGGTATTTTGTTTCAAGTGATCTACCTGATTATCAGTCTCTATGCTTTGCTTGTGCCTCCGAGCAATAGAATCTCTAGCAGAGCTTGTAAAAAACCATTGCTTTCTGTAAGGGTCCTATAAAAAAACATTTCTTATAAACAGCACAGGAGACCGTTTAAAATTCATTGGCTTAAGTGTTGGGGAAATTAGTCAGCACTGCAAAGACATCGTCGCTGTGGGAACAAGGCAAACTGGGGACCAGGGACACCGACACCATTTCTGCTGTGGGAAGGTCTGGATGCCACCAGTCCTAACCTCACCCGCATTAAAGGTGACAAGCCTCAAGTTCTGAGGCTCACACACAGAACTTCATCTTTATCTTTATCTTCGTCATTAAGGGTGACAAGGCTGACCGCTGTCTGCAGCACTGGGCGGCAGCGTAAATGTGTTGCTGGAGCAGGCACCAGCATAGAATTATTTTGGTTTACACGGAGTTATTTGCCTGCCAAAACGCTTCACGTAATCTTACCTTCCTCAGGTAGCAGTCAACACACCCCGAAGTTTTTTATATTAGAAATACACTTAAATGGCATTATAGAGAGCCACAGACGCTATGCTGACTTCGCCTTTTTCATTTACACCTTTAACCTTGGGTTAAACCCCAAACATTGCAGGTGTCGCCTCTTTAAAAACCATGTGGCAGCGAAGGAAAGCGCCACACAAGCCTCAATACTACTCCTGCCAACGCGCTTTGTATCCAGCCCTGACCGGAGGGAATCGCTGGTTCCACCTGTGCCCGACCCAGTGTCCCTCCCCGGTGTGTCCCTCCCCGGTGTGTCCCTCCCCGGTGTGTCCCTCCCCGGTGTGTCCCTCCCCGGTGTGTCCCTCCCCGGTGTGTC